>NW_010412264.1:69477-91103 GCF_000710305.1 Buceros rhinoceros silvestris
CACGGAGGCACGAGAGGGAGGATAGGAGGGTGTTGGGAACAGGATCACTGGTTTCAGGGGCTGCACGTCAAGGGAGACTTTAAAGCAAGGCTTTAATGTGTTTGCTTTGCTTCATAAACAAATGCACACAGGATTTTAGATGAAATATTAACACACCACGCAGCCTGGATGGGGTCACCAGGGGGATGGGGTCTTTCCTGAGAGAACAGAGCATCATTTTTGCCCCCTACAAAAATGAACATCTTGAGCAGTCATAAGCAACAGGGAAATGTCTCAAACCCCAACAGCTGTGTAAAATCAAAACAGAAGATGGTGATATCTCCCACATGGCCCAAGCAGTCTGGGATGTGTCCCCCACAGATTCCCATGCCTTTGGTTAACTTGGAAGCCACAGTCAGGGCTTCTCCAGGTACACCCACCTGCCACATCCCAGGGCAGATCACACCTACCTCTGCTCTCCACAGACACACAGCAACTCAAACTCACCATTACACATGCAGCTCTTCCAGAAAACAGTCTGGGGAGAAAGTCAACCATTTTTGTTTGGTTTCCTTGGTGTTGGTGATGGCCTCTCCCAAGCTTGCAGTGAGAGCTTTGTTCCAACCAAGAGAGTCTCTCCATGAGCCCTGGCCCCAGCACAGGGCACTGGGAAGGTGTTACACTGGCTTTTGTGCCCCACCACCCTGCTCACAGGCTTGCCTAGCTCCTGAGAGAACAGCAGCAGGGTTATACAGGTGTCTTAAATCATGGTGGGCACACACAAGCCAGGTGGAAGTAAAATGTCAATAGCAGCACGTGCTTACTCAGACCTTGTGAAACCATCACAACTGTTTGTGACAGCCAGGAAGAAATTAGATTTTAAAATATTTGCATTTAGCATCCCTAGGGTGGCACAGGAACATCTCCCTTGCTCCTGGACATACACCTACTCTGTGCCTCAAGCCACCCCTGCCAGCTGATCCCATGTCACACCTCACCAGCAAGAAGGAGCTACCTCCACATGCTCCCACAGCCCACCTTCGAAGCCCCCCAAGGTAGCTGACAAATTTTATCTTTTGCCCAGAAACTTGCCCAGGAGATGGTCTGTCATTTTGCTCAACTAAAATAAGGACAGCTTGCCCTCTGTGGGATGAAAGTGTCTCCTAGAGCCTCATGCCTAACCCTTTAATGACTCCCTGCCCCAGGGAAGGGCCCAAATTCTCCTTTCCCTTCCCCATCTCACTGGTGTGTCTGATAAAAAGGAGATCCTTTAGGTGAAACTAAAGGAGGTCATTTATTCATGACCTTCTACATGCAGCATTTCTCCAAGACATGCGATTGGCTCAAACATCTGCATGGATGCATATGTGTAGCTGCTGAGTCCAGGTATGAGGGCAGCCAGTGCTGGTTCCTAACGAGCTCCTGCCTGCTCATCTCTACCCTTCGAGCCTCCACCCTCTGTGAACCACCAGGCACCTCCGCTGCTGGGGTTGCCCCATGATGGATGTCAGCGCTGCAGAGCACAGACAGTTTCCAGGGACAGTAGCAGGCAGGAGTTTCATCTCCAGCTCCATACAACCCTGTAATCCATGTGCTCTCTTGAAAAGAGACTCGATCCAAAACCTACTTCAGTTTTAGAGGGTGGAGAAAGTTCATGACCATGATTCTGAGTCAAAATTGCTCAATGGCTCTTAGAGCCATCACTTCCGAAGGGAGCAGAGCACCCTGGGGTTGTTCTTGGAGGGTTTCTGTCGAGCCCAAGCCACAGCACATGGATACAGGCACCTCAGCAGTGCCAGGAACAGGAGGAGAACTGTAGCTTTCAGGATATGCCTCAACTCGGCTCACGTGGACTTCAGATTTCATGGACAGAGCCTGAATTAAACATGCACACGCACAGGACATGACACAACTTTAGTAATAAAACTGCCCTGTGGGAAACGCCAGAGAAAGAAGCGAGCAGCAGCAATTCATGAGCGGGGCATACAGGCCAGCTGCAATTTATTCTGCACGTGCTTCAGACGTTCTAAATTGTCTTCATTCCTCACAAAGTTTTTGTGATGCGTGTCACACGAGCATGTTTTAAATGCCAAATTTAGCTGCAATGAGCATTGCTTAGCAGCCTCACGAACGCTCCCCCTGCCTATTGCGAAGTGGCAAATAAACAAATTAATAATCTAAGATATTTATGGTGCAACATTTTACAATGCCTAGTCAGCCTAGCTATATATTAAAAGCTCTTTTGTTTTGTTCTGTGGCACATGATGGCTGGTTAATAGCAGAAGGGAGGCACTCAGCCTCTTGCTCTTTAGAACTATTAGGACTTTAAATGAAGGCTGAGACAGATGGGAATGGGATTTCCTCACCTCACCTCACTCCTGGTGCCTACACGGCAGACACTCTGTCCCAACAGCTCACCAGCAGCTCCTCTGTGTTCAGCAGAAAGAAATAGGCAGCTCAGGGAGTCACACCAAGCAAAGATGATGGCTTTATATGAAGCAAAGTGTTCCTAGAGAGTCTAGAGCTCTACAGAGCAGACTTCCACCTGTATTCACGTGGTCATGGCTGGCACTGATACACCTTAGAGCGTGGAGTGGTGAACTGGGGAGTCAGTGGCATAAATAGGCCACAGCAGAGGTGGACAGTTTGAACAGAGCAAGAAGATAAGCAAGTCCCTGTACAGTTTTGCATGACCATGACAAGGCGTATCTCTTTGTTCCCAGAATAACCTGGCATAGAAACCTGCCCAACCACAACGATCTTTCTTCACCCACTTGAAGTGGCAAAAGCCTGTCTTGCCCCTTTGCCCCCTTGGCCACCATGCAAGTCAGTGCTGTCACTTGACAGGAGCTGTGTCCTGCAGCCGCTGCGATTTAGGAGCCTGGCAGAGCAGGCAGGAGGGGGCTGACTTCCATTCTGCAAGAGACACAGCACTGCAGATAGCAACGTGCTACTCCTCAGTGCTGTGACCGTGAGAAGGGCATGTGCCAGGGCTGAAGGGATGTTCTCTTCACACCGTGTGTCTGCTGCTGGCGGCACAGATGCTTCTTGTCTCTCCCTGGCAAACGGAGGAATAGTTTTTCTTTCGGGACAGGCCTCCACAGAAATACCTGCCCACGGACAGAGAAAACAGCAGAACGAGGCAAGGTCTTTGTTACCAAAGAGTAGCCCAGGAGCTAACAGAAATGGCTGTAAGGATGGTGACAAAATGACGAGGGGTGCCCCTATTTGCTACTTCATATTAGTATTCCAAAGCAGGGGAGAAGAGGAAGAGCTCGTACTTGATACAGAAGCACCTTTGCTATTGGGATCCTGCAGGGCAGTTCACCCTGACCTCCTCCCTGAGCTCCTCACGAGCAGTGAGGCAGGGAAACGCATGGCCGTTAGAAGAAGGAAACATCTTCCCTTCAAGTCTTTGGAGCTCACAGGGCTTTTCAGAGCAACTGTTAGGGTTCTCAGGGCTCCCAAGTAGAGAAACTGCTTGAAACTTCCCCCCCTCTGGCTAGCCATGCCTGACATACATACATATATATATATATATGTATGTGTATGTATATTTATATACTAGGCACGAGGTCAGTATGATATCGGATCTCCCATGGGCTGGTTTGGTCTGGCTATCCCAGCTGTGGAAATCAAGCCTATCCTAGCTGAACCCAGGAGAGAAGGCTTTTCTTAATGACCCATGTAGTGTATATAGATGCAAAGCTTTTCCAAATCTGAGAAAGGGCTTTTGAGATTAGATCAGCCAGATCTAGAAAAACTAGAAGGACAAAGGTCTCTAACAACGCAAAAAGCTGACACTGAAGCTTGGTCAGGTGTAACATGGTCAGCAGTCCAGGGGAGGATCAAAGGGTTGGACAGACTAAGGCGGCAGCCAGGCCATTCCTCATTCAGTAAGCATTTTTTACTGCTTTTGTGAAGCATAATTCACCTCTTAATATATGCAGGGATAGTCGATCCTCTGGCTGTGCAAATGAATCACCACATACTCCCCACTCTCTGCGCCTGTGAGGCCAAGACCCTGCACAGCCAAAACGAACCCTCGCAGGAAGCAGGTCGGAAAGTCAGAGAGTGCTCACATAAAACCACCACAAACAAGAACTTGCATATTTAAAGGAATAGAAACCTTCCTTGTCATGGAGATTCGGTGTTCCAGATGTGAATATATTCATGATGAGACAGGTCACACCTATGAAGAACATGGCACTGGTTGCTCAAGAGAGAAATGCAAGCCTGGAAGAACCACTGAAGCCTTGAACGGTTTTTTTGAGAACAACCATGTTCCTACCTGCTTTCGGCACAAGCATCTTATACCTCACAGAACTTAGCAAGGTGGACGAAGAAAGACAGAACTTGGACAGGATCTCAAGGCTCTATCATCTCCTTTTTCTTACCCCCACATGCTGCTGATGCTGATATCCGGAAAGAGAAGTCCAGCAGAAGTTGGCACACTGCTGCCCTGCCTGCAACAGGGCTGCCTATAAAATTCCCCAGAAATCTCTGGACCGTGGCAAGTACACAAGAAATGTAGTATTTCTCCTGAACTGCATCAAGTTAATGACATTTCCCTTTCCCTTTGCACCTCTGTAAATCATGGTGCGACTGTAGAACTCAGCGATGTTACACTGATGTAAAACCGTTCTCAGGAGGGAACCAGTCAGTGTAAATCATCCCCTTCTATTTCCTTGTACATAATCTGGTGCCAAGCTCTGCCTAAAACACGGAGAAAACATTTCTGAGATTTTTCCGAAGGCAATAGTTTGTCTAAGCACAACTTTAAATGTCTGCCATTAAAGTTTTCTTCATCTCATTAAAATGACTTGCAAAACCATCTGCTAGCTAATAAAGACTTTTCTAAAGCTTTAATATTGTATTTTATAATGAAATATACTAAGGGGGAAACAGGACTTGTATTTAGAAAGAGAGAATGGCAACAATTTGCTGTTCTTTCACGGCAAGCCAATGATGTTTGCTCCCGCGACCAATTAAAGAGACTGAAGACTTCAGCCCTTTGAACATTTCTTGTATAAATACCATAATTCCTAAATCCATCCACATTTTTACTCCAACTGCTCCCAGACACTGCAGCATTGCTGATATCACAGTGTTCTCAAGTTTAAAAAGGCACATTTCACTTTCATGTCTGACTCCATCTCATTTTGTTAACTTTTTACACCTCAAGTATTCATTACAGATTGCAGGGATTCCAGTGGGTAATTTTGCTTCCTCTAGAGACATTTTCCCTTTCTGCTGGTAGAGGGGGTGACCACCAGGTCACTTCTCCCCAGCCATACAGGTGAGTGTCTGGCACTGGACTGAGTCTTGCTGAGCACCAGCGGCTGCAGCAGCCAAGGATGCAGCCCAGGGGTTTGATGGCAAACCCATCACGGTGAGCAAACCCCACTCCTGTCCCTAAAGCTCTCCTCTGGCATTGGCTGGGAAGTGGCTGTCACTCCCGCTTTCCAGTTGAACAGGACCATCTGTGCCATGCTCACAGCTCAGCCCTTTCCCACATGCTGCACCCTCAGACACAAGGAGTCTCTTCTTCTTCATGGCTTCTTCTCTGGCACTCCTGGATGCTGCCGTGGCTGGGGTGTTGCTGCTTCCTGCACTGATCTCACAATATTTTCAACGGTGCCTACTGTACAGCAACTGACAGCAGCATTTTCAGGAACTATTTCACAGCATCCTTTTCCAAAAATAGCAGTGATTGGAATGTTACAGAGAAGGGCAGACATCATACACAGGCACTAAGGGTCTACGTGTAAAGAGGACTGAGCAGCCCCATCCCAATTTGCCAAAAGACCCCAGTGGTTCTACATTCCCCCAGCTCTCACGGTCATTTCCTTAAGCTACAAACAAGAAAATATACAAGAAACAAGATATTATCTAGGTAAGATCATCAGAGACAGCAAAGCCCCCAGACTAAGAGCAAAGGCATGGGTGAAGCACATGAGTAACAGCACTGCTCTCTTTTTCCAGGAATAGAAGCTGTTGCTGTGACATCACAGTCCCTTCACCTGCTGAGCCGCACTGCTGGGCAGGATCTGGTGGTGAGTGAGCTGTAGTCACTAGCAGGAGAAGAGCAAGTCTGGCACCATGCCCACATGAGCAGTTAATGGTGAAGAATGAAGAATGTTGTAGGGAGCCGTCTGAGATAGGTCCACTACTCCCCTTTGCATAATTAGGAAGTATGGAGCTTATCTCAGAGATGGAACAGGGAGGAATTTCAGGTCACAGCTTACCAGGGCAGATCTCCTCCACTGTGCTCACAGCTTGCTCTTCTGCCTCCGATGTGGGACATCCCTGGCTCCAACACCTGGAGCAACTGATGTTTTTACATTCAAGTTTCACCACAATTCTCTGTCTGCTGCCTTTTTGCTCTTTTTCTGTCACGTAACAACTCTGCTCTTCAGCAGTGATTGCTTACTCCCAATGAGCACTGACAACTCTGCTTAGAAGGAAAGCTGCAACCCCCAGCAAGGTCCTTGCAATTTATAGTAATAGAGGGAGGAACTTACAAACACAGACAAACACTACTCCTCCCCCTAAAAGCACCTTCTTGGATGATGAGCCACCCTATGCCCCAATCAACCTAAGATCTACAGAAGTCTTTAATGATAGCTACACTTGGCCAGGAAATCAGGCTTGAAATGACACTGGAGAGCCACGGCCTTCATTCCAAACCTCAGCTAAGTGCTGTGGTAGCTGCCTTCATCCTTCCTGCTACTGATCTTCACTTGAGGCGTCACAGATGGCCTCGAATGCTTATATCCTTCTGAGCATTGTACTTGGTGTAGTAGTCAAGGAGGATTAACGGATGGGATTGATCCGTAGGCTGTCCTTGAGACCTCCAACGAACCTCTCTGCACAGCAGTACGCCTGCTTTTCCCCGCTCACGTGTGCAGCAGACTGGGACAAATACAATCTCCTAAGTGGTGCACCAGCATCCCTCATCTGAGATGTAGCCCCTTTCACACTGAAATTATACACAAAAGCAGTGACAATACTTGGGGTTTACGCTGGGCAGCTTTGCAAAGGTTGGCACTAACTGTGTTGATACACCTCTTGCTTACCAAGTGGACAGGGGAGATCAGAAAGTCTGCACTTGCATGTGTGCCAAGAACACTGGCCAGAAGTGCTTCAGATGGCATTTCACCACTGCAGCGCAGCCAGCTCCTCTGAGCCAATATAAAACACACAGGGAAGATCAGCTAGATGAAAGATCCTTCATCTTACCACAGGCAGCAAAATCCACGCAGACTCTTCCTCGTGGAGCCCGACAGTCCAGAAAGAAAACATCACGATTCACAGCACACTGATCTGCTGTTGGAGACCTCAGAGCTTACGGTAGGCCTTACTGATTTAGTGCAGCATGCAGCAGTATCAAACAATTCCCCAGCAGCCTTGTGTAAGAGTTTGTCTGACAACAGTGGCTAGTTTTGAAACCATTTGCTTTAGCTATAATTTACCCTGCGCCAAACCCACAAATCTTACTTGAGTTGTGCTGGTAGGTGTGTGTAGACTCTCCTTTGGTGAGCTCTCAGAGCATGGGTAGGAATCAAAGCAGACACGGGGATCCAGCCTGTTTCCCAGACACAGCGCTGGTCTGAAGAACCATTATTCAATTGCAACAGATCCACGTCAGAGTAGTCTATGACTACCTAGAAAGTTTTGAGAGCTGCAGCTATCCCCATGCAGAGCTGAAGAGAGATGCACTACATGCCACCCACTGCAGCTCTACAACTGATGAAGTTCCCTTTGCTCATTTATTTTAAAATCAGCAGAACAGGCAACTCCACTTTGCTGGTTAGTTAAGGAAGGCAGTAAGTTGTGCTGGACAAACAGAGTAAAAAGTAGCTTTGGGTGACATACCACAACATCACAAACTGTTTTCACCCCAGAGCACTTTCCTCCTTTCCTTCACTACTGCCACCACCTCTGGAGACTGCTGCTAATGGCACAGATCCTCAACGGATGTGTAAGAGCAGTGCTCTTAGTGCCTGATGTGAAGTCACAGGAACTGTACAGATTTACAGCAACTGTGATGTGTAGATGTGGTGCTGAGGGACATGGTTTAGGGACCTGGCAGTGCAGGGTGAACGGTTGGACTTGATGACCTTAATGGTCTCTTCCAACCAGATGATTCTGTGATTCTGTATTTGATGAACACAGCTGGGGGGGACAGCACAGGTTTGGTTATGAAAGCCTGGTGTGGTAGCAAAGAAAAACATGACAGGACAAAGCCAGGAACTGTACAGCCTGGGAAGAGCAGGAAACACGAGGCCAAGGCGGCCAGTACTTTCTAACAGCTTAGACGTTACGAGCGAGCACCAGTGATGGACATTACCAGAGATGTTCCAAACTGCCAGTGGAAAGGGTTGGAACAGCCGAAAAGAAACTAAGGTAAGAGCATCCTAATGTCACTGAGAGCAGAAGGGCAAATACCTAGGAGCGACATGCTGGAATGACACATACCTGCTGCCTTATCAGAACTACTGTCAACCGTCCTACTATACACTAAAACCTTGCAGTAGACACTCCTGAGGATCCAGCAGTAGCTCCACTTCCCGGAAAAACAAAAGGAGCAAATACCCACGTGCACCAAGAGTAGAAGCAGATTTTGACCTCCAAACTGTGGCACCAGTTGTTGATAAAATGACATGATTTTTAACTCAGCACACACCTTATTTATCAAGATACAACTTTCAGAAACAAGCACTGGAACAGTTCCACTAAACACACACACACACTATATTGTTCCCCCAGTCAGTTAATTATAGAGCTGAGTGGAAAAACCTCGTTAATCTTACCCAGCTTACAGAAGTATCTACATTTATCAGCAGAACAGTATCTTTTAAAAAACATTTGCCTGATTAGACATGTCTTTCCTTTTAAAGATGAAATAAAGCTCTGAATCACAAATTTTGACCACTACCAACCACTCGTGCAGCAATCAAAAGTGAACATTCATAGGAATGAAGATAGAAGAATCAGAAGTTAGCAGGAGAGCATCACAAAAGATGGGTTATGCAAGGGGTTTTTTATTTACAGCAAATATATTACAGTAAAAAAGCCTAACGTGGCTCATACTGTGGTTGTGTATGGATGATACATGTACTTTCATCAAACAGGTTTAATTTCCTTGGCACTAACTGAACCAATACAAGGACTCAACACAAAAATAAGAAACAGAACATTTATTAGGCAAAAACTCTACATTAACTGTACACATCCGCGACTGGAGTTTTAATGCGATGCAAAAATACAAACAAGCTATCAGGATGGCAAGAACTTTTTCGACGAACATGTTTAACCCTCAAAACAAGGCTGTCCGGCACCATTTAAAAGTTGCTGTACTGAACAAAGTGATTTTAAAGAAATGTCATAGTCGATTGAGACACTGAAAATGCACTCACCACTGTGAAGGATCCCACTATTTTCCATATTTCTTTCATTTTTTACTCCCACGGCACAAGAGTGTTAAAAGGCTGTATGGCAGACAAGCTGGATGCAACAGCTGGAGGGTTTTGCCTGTCAAGCAAAGTGACTTGCAGCAAGAGACATGCTTTATGCAACAAACCCAACGATATACAGCTTGCGTGGGTTCAGACAAGAAGATCTAAGAACAACAGAAGTTGAAGCCTTATAAGCTCTCTTCATTATAATCAGAATCCTGAGAAAAGCAGGGTCCAAATTACTCCAAGTGAATTTAGGCTCACTTGAATACAACAAAATTGTCCAGATACATCAACAGTAGTAAACAGAGTTAATGCAGTGATAATCTTTTTACATTTTAATGACTAGCTATAAAAACAGAAACTAGCATGTTCTAATCTGTTTACATTTCCTGAGCTTAGTTAAGTCAAGAAGGAATGAACATTATAAAAATCCCAATAAGTCACCAATAAATTAAAAATGTACATAACCACTACAGCTTAAGAAGCCCTACGAAGCTCTGAGTGAAGCTGCCTATCCGATAGCACGGCCTCTCCTTTAGGACTCCTCTACAGAAACACCACCGTTAGCTTCACCAGCAAGACTGAGAGGCCACGGAATTGTAGGTCTTTGTTTCCCCTGCTCCCCTTCTCGCAGACTGCGCGATAGCCGTTCCTCCTCAAATCATAGGAGAGCGTTTGAAAAACCACAATCCTCTACTTCCAGAGCGGGAAACAATGTTCTCAGAAATGCGATGTGCTACTGAAATTCAAATTGCTATCAGCAGTTATCTGGGGGGACTCTCAGCTCCTGCATGTAACATCATTACACAGGCAGCAGGTTTAGTATCCTTTGGGGGAACAAACCAATGAAAAACTACACACAAGACTGGAGGAAAGACCCTTAACAATAAAGGATTCATGTTAGCGGTTTCTTTAAGAGCCAACATCTTGCACTGGAGAAAAGCACTCGACCTACATGAGTCATACCCACGTTTATTTATGCATGTTTATTTCCTGCATAGGGAATAATGTGTACCTTGGAATAAAACCCAAACTTGGAGAATACACTGAGAGTACGAGTATTTGTAATAGTGCTACTGACTGATTAATTCGAACCCAAATGCTCAAACTCAATTGTCTCAAAGACTTGCAGAGCAGGAACTTTGATAAAACAAGCTGCTTTTTAAAAAATTGTCTGCTTATAGCATGATTTTTCATTTACGGTGTAGGTAAAAGAGAGGTAGAAAGGTTTATCCCCTCTATCATTTTCTGTGCAGGTTTTACAAAGCATCAGAAAAAAACACCCTTTTTTTTTTTTTGTGAAAATGCCAGCTTTTCCCCTAAAATTTATATGGAATCTCTTCTTTTGACTGAAATCCTACAAACTAAGTAACTGGAATCTGGTTCAGAAGAGATCTTCTTCCCGTTAGCCTCACTACATCATTTTTGTTACCAAGTTCTTTCAAGTGCTTTTAAGAAGTCATTGCAGAAACACTCCTACAAAGGGCTGAAAAATACCTAGCAGACACAACCTACCCAACAGACTACATTTACCAGCCAAATAAGATCAACTCTGCTCCTGAAAAAAAAAAGCACTCGCTCTTGCTCTGCTGACATGTTCCCTCATACCCACGCTACTGATAGGGACAGAAGAAGTATGGAAGGCCACACGGCCCTTCCCTCACTCCTGTGGTGATGACCAAAGGTATGAGCATCATTGTCACTCTGGCTGGCAATACAGAGCTTCCTAGGGCAGCTGATTCTCCTCCCGTGATCCACCCTCTGCAGCAGGAGGATGGACGGTGCTTCAGTGATGAGTGCTCCTCAAAAAAAGTAGGAAGGACAAAAGCTGACCAGGAGAGACAGCCTAACAGAAACCATGGTGGTAAGATAAATACCCACCTTTCCCTGGTGTGAGACAAGCCTGAAGCCCTATGGTTTTCATGATTGTCACTAGACAAGGGAGAGAGATGAAAGCACCTTGGGTCCTGCAGATGCAGTCATCAAGAGCATGACCCAGAGCGCAGTGCCCTTCCAGAGCCTCAGAGTCAGCAGTGATAGGGAAAGGCAGGTCAGAGACAAGAGGGTGGGATCTGGCGAGAGGGGCTCCATCCCTGACCCTGCTCTCACGGTACTGTGAGAGCTGATGTATCTGGAAAAACCTACCTGTTGACATCTTGGGGCACAGAGGGCTGGGAGGTCCAGCATTATTCATGTAGCAGTGACTGTTCAAGGGTGGGATTTGAGCCATGAAAGTCAGACTGCTGCATGGTGACCTTCAATTTACCCACAGAAAGTTAAATAAATTACATTAAATTAAATTCAGCCGAAGCAGATGCTAGCTTATTTATTAAAAAGCTCAGCTTTCTCTTTCTTTCAACTGGTTGTAGAGAGAGGCAGCTCTTGGGAGCAGACCTTACTCTAACTCAGTCAGATAAGAACAGCTCCACAGAGGTGGCCAGAGTGACTCTCCTGCAGCAATACCAGCCACAACAAGACCTGGCTGTCCCTCGGGATGCCCGGCGGAGGCATGTGAGCACAGCACCGCTGCCTGCTTGCTCTCTGCACTTCTTGCCTCATCCAGGTCTTCTCCCTCCTTCCACATAAACCACACCAGACGGTTCTTTGCTGCCAACATTGCCTTCTACTGTCATATCTTTTAAGAAAACTATGAGTTGATTAATATAAAGAAGTATTTACTTCATTTCAGAGAAACCGATACTGCCTTGCAAATATGTAACTTGTCATTAATTTTTGATAGCTTTGGGTAAGGAAGCTTGTATAAAATAACAGGGTCATGTTTACCATACAGGTCGGAAATGTTTTCTTTCGGTTGTAGCATTACGAGACTGTACTCAAATAATCAGCAGGCACACTTCTTGTTTTCACCCGTCCTCCTGTCTCTCTTCAATCTGCTCCCTTTCAACAGCATGCCTAAAAGCAGTTACATGAATAAGAGCTGTGTTGGCTTCAGCCACACATGCTTTATGCACTGTCTGTTTTGTCTCTTTTCTTTTGTTCTCTGGAAACATTACTCCCATTAATTTTGTCCTCAAACTATGATCCATCAAAATAAAAAAAATTCAAGTACAAACCCAAACTTTATTGCTGGGTTATGGGTCAATGTAAACTGACCAGAGTCAATGCCAACCTAAAATTTGCTTTACAAAAGTAAGGATTGTTCGATTACGTTTGCTGAGCATAGACAGCTTCTTTCACTATTCATATAGTTTGAAGACTGAAGAGTTGCTGTTCCCAAGATACACTCCATGTCCTTTGGAAATAAATGGAACTAATAGCCATCATCATCATCCATATCACAGCCATAATCTGAAACACACAAAGACAAAGGCACATAAAAATGCAAATATTTGAGGAAGATGGAAGATACAACAAAAGTATTGCGACTTTCAGGTTGTTTTCCTGCTGTGTAACTAGCTGGTAAGTTCTGCCTTAAGCAAACAGTTTGAAAAATCATGTATTTTCTTAGGGCTAAAGAAAAAGTTCTTGCACATACTTTCCTCAGTGAAATAGAATTATTTGTAAATATGTATGGGCAGATCTCTCTTCTCGCTTGTGTCTGCCCCTCATTTAGGAATACTTGGCACATGAATACGTGAGATATTTGGTTTAATTTAGAGGTTAAGTTGATCAAGCCTGATTGTCACAAGTAATTTGGAACCTGGCGGCTGATGAGCAGCAGCCTACATTTACAAGTAGGCACGGCTCTCACTAGACACGGCCACCACGAGAAGAGCTGCCTTGTTTATATTATTCATGGATTTATAAGCTGGAACTGCGAGTGTTCAGAGATAGCTCAGAGTTCCCATGAACATCAAAGGAGTTGTGCAAGGACTCCTGACCAACCCATCTGATTCAGATCTCCCGTATCTACTTACTCCTAGAGGAACAACTTAAAATTTTGCCCATTTTTTTAGCCAGTTTTGTTTCCTTAAACATTGCTGAGTGCAAAGACTGTGTGATGTTTGTGTCAGAAGGCAAGTCTGAGTGTTTCTAATGCACCCATTTCTCCTCTGAGTGCTTCTGAATGCAGCGAGACAGATATTTTCTGTTACTTATTCCAACCTACAGATAACTAACTAGCACGTAGGAGCATTCAGCAAAGCAAACCTTTACATTCCAAATTCCGTACAGTGCCAACGTTTCACCTAAGGAGGCGAGCAAATGCTCAGAAGCAGAATTAAGTGTAACCTATAATGACTTGTGCAGAATGGGGCGAGTTCCCCGTCTGGAATTCCTGCAGTTACTCCAGGCTGACATGTCTCAAACCCATTAAAAAAGCCGTTAGAAAGGAGCTGTTTGTTCTGCCGAGCAGCTCCGCACACCTGCATGTGAATTCTGGGAATACTCCTTTACTACTTACTTTTTTTTTAAATGCTGATTTTTCAGCTGTCGTCCAGACCAGACAGGGAGTAGTGGAATGTTCTCAGAATGGTTTTAAAATAGTAGCATTTACAAAGAAAAAAGGCTCAGTGACCTTTACTCTATTTTGGGGGGGTGGGAGGGTGGGGTATTATTAATAAACACAGACCCACCCTCCCCCACATGGGTGCCTTTTCTTGGGAACATCATTCTAATAATAAATGCAGGCAACAAACTGTTTTTCTTACGGATAAGCGATTATTTTCCAGTGGAGAAATCAATTTAAAAGCAACAGACACTTTTATGAAATGTATACATATTGTCCCTGAAAGTAAATTAATAGAACTGGAAAGATTTTTGCAGAAAATAACATTTCAGTAGGAAACTTATTCCCAAGTTGTTTTTTTCACAACCCATAATTAGCAGCTCTCATTTTAAAAATATTTTTGTATATTTTCAAAGCTTAACTTCTAAGGGGAAGTTTTTAATAAAGGATAAATGTGGATGTGTCCAGCTAGGAAAAACCACAGCGGAGAGGATACTGCCTTTTCCTGCCAGCAAAGAAACCTAATTAAATGAGGGGCTTTGCTGGGGAACCCAAAGAAATCAGCACACATCTGTGTTCCATACAGCACGCCGTATGCTATCCATGCCATCCTGTACTTGGTGAAGAACTCTCCCCTCCTAACACCCTCCCCAGAAATGGAGTGCGACAATTCATTTTGTTTCGTGCTGGACAGCCACGTCCCCAGGGCGCATGGACAACCTGGCGGCCCCAGCTGAGGAGGCAAGCAGGAGCAGGGCGGCTCAGCTCCAGAGGCAACGAACCCCAAGCACTGCTGACAAAGGGGTTACTGACCCCGTAATTCCTCGGGTTCACATTAATAAACCTAATTCTGAAAAAGGCGTAACATCAGTTTGTTCCTGAGAAGCCCTCTTAACCAAAAGCTCAAGATGGAAGGTTTTCTCAGGCAGAGCCTCTAAGAAGGCCAGGTTTGGGACAAGGGTGACTCCAGGCCTTTCCTCAGGATTGGACAATGCCAGAAAGGCAGCAGGAGTTCTACGTGGGACGAGCTGCTGGAGGAGAGGGACAAGCAGGGGAACCCTGTCTGTCCTCAGCCCTGCAACAACAATCCCCATACCATCAGGAGATGGTGATTTAGACATCATCCCAGCTTACCGTTTCCTCCCATTAACTGCAAGGCGCTCATGCAGTGATCATCATCTTCTTCTATTTCTTCCTCTTCTACCTCTTCATCAGGGTTATAAGCTACTGGGCCACTCTCCACTAGCACAGCTGCAGGTTTTTCTAAGTCAGGGGCTTCTGCTTGTGCATTTGGCAAGGTCACCTGCAAAAAAGAAGAGGGGACAGTAGAGCAGCCCTTCTTTTTGTTCAATATTAGTGCCAAAGGTTATCAGCTTCCACATAGGGAAGCCCAAATCCTGTGCTAGGGGCTTAGCTCTTCCAGGAGACAGGGAAGTTGCTCAGTGAAATGTTGCCAAATGAAAGTCAGGCACAAACACCCACAGTATTCACATAATTCATTGCTTGGCGAGTGAAGTATCCAGAGATGGTAACAGCAGAAGGATCCTCTTGCAAGCACAAGGTAAGGGGAAGTCTGGGAGTGAAGGCTTCTCAGCAGAGCTCTGTGGGAAGACTTACAAACTTCTCCTTATTGTGCTCAACTCACATCAGGCCTATTACACAATAACAGCGTTATTGGCACTTAAACGATAGCAAAGATGTAACCTTCAAATCAGAAAAAACCCAACGTGTATTAGTTTTGACAGGTCTGGTTGGATTTATTTGGCACTATGAGCTGTGGAACAAAGAGCACTCTTCAGACAGCACTTCATGTGATGGCAGCGCACTAGGTTGAATATACATGCCATCACCTGTAACGTTCATCAGAACAATGATCTCCAAACACTAACTTGGGAACTGATCTCTGATGGGACCTGTTCCACACA
Source organism: Buceros rhinoceros silvestris (assembly GCF_000710305.1). Lineage (NCBI taxonomy): Eukaryota > Metazoa > Chordata > Aves > Bucerotiformes > Bucerotidae > Buceros > Buceros rhinoceros. The sequence goes on from NW_010412264.1 coordinate 85,254, forward strand.
GGCACCTCCCCAGCTGCTCCAAAGTTAGGCAGGACACAGCAGGGAGGGAGAGAAAAGGCAACACTGCAAGGAGATGGAGGTGAATTTAGAGAAGGTAATATTGCCTTCCATTCTCTAATGACAGATCTGGGAGTGGGTCGGGAACCAGCCATGTGGTCTGCCCCAGCACGGCCCAGGCTCTGGTCTCTCTGGAGCTCTCAATTCCATGGTGCGCCCAGTCTAGGGCTCCACCAACCTTTACCATCTAGGGAAGAAACATCGCAGGAGCTTTATCTCTGCTAGCTTTGTAACAGGGCACTTTTCACCTGCGTTCTGTACTTGGACTATCTGGAGTTCGTACACTAGCGCCTGTGGCCCCGGAAGACATCACCTTAGTGGTTACTTGAAGAACATTAAAGAGTAACTATTAATGCTGCTTTGTCACATAAGCAATTTTGAGAAGCGGATACCTAACGGCACCTGTCACTAGTCAGCAGTTACCAGCACTGAAAGTCATCGTCCCTCCTAGGGAAGATGGGGAAGACTGGGACCACTTCCCCGGGAAGGACGGTGGTGAGGTCCTCCTTACAACGCACAGCCCAGAAAAGACAGGAAACAGACCAGGAAACCTCAGCTCCTCTGGTCCCTATCACAGTGTAAGTCCTACACTGCTTTAGGTTGTAAATTATAGCACGCAACCATGTACTGCTGCATCTTCTTCCACTCAACTGGCAGTAAGTTCTGATTCGGTGTTGTAGTTTGTTTTTATTTATAAATGTATTTACTCGGGAGCCAGTAACTCCCAGAATCCCTGTAACTTCAGGCACTTAGAGACACACCATAAGAGAAAATCCCTGTACTCGAAAGCTGATAGTCTAATTATTCAAACATCAAAGCTGTTCCTGAACTTGTCATATACCATGCCAGCCAACCTACAGAATCTGCCTGAGTTTTTCAAAGTCACCTAAGGGTTTGCTCCAATAGCTCATTAATAGGGCAAAAGACACCCATTAATTTTAATAGAATATCAAGTATTTAGATATTCGGATCACTCAGAGACAGGTTTTCATGATTTTTTAATGCTCAAATTAATCATATTATTTAAAGGAACTTCCTTCCAGTTTATATTTCCAACCACTGCTTTCGCCTCTAGAGTGATCAAATCAAGTCCATCTAGGTTTTCAGTATTAGCAGCAATAGACATAACAATTTGAGACAAATCAGCATCATAATACATATCAATTTATATGCTTAAAAATTTCCATCTGCTCTGAAAAAGTGGATGAATATAAAGGAGCTACAATTGAGTCACTATTTTTAAAAATTGCACCATGCTAATTAAAATGTGACCTTCTTCTAATTATCATGTCCACTTCCAGACTGCTACACTTCTAAAAATATGCAGAGTTTTCTAATGAGCATAGCATAAGAAGTGAAAATGTATTTCCCCAGGCAGGATATCAAACTGTTTCTGAAAATCGGTGGGGCTTAGTCTTTTTAAAAATAAGGCAGTCAAACAATGCTTTTAAATAGAACTTCCTGAATTCACTTCCAGACATCCTGGACTTGAGTCTGGCAGAAATCTTCATGTACATAAAGGGCAATTGTCAAAGCACCATAAACTACCTAAGGTGACTGGTTCGCTTTCAAAAGGGTGTCAGCGTCACACGTTCAGGGGTAAAAGAAGAAGGACAAACATCTTTAGTATATTAGGAAGAGAATATTCAGCTACACAGTAGGCAGATATTTTAGCATACACAAAACGCCTACATCTACTCTGTCCAGTGTGAAAGTAGCAGTGAAAGAAAGCAGTTATCACGGTGACTCTCATAATGATCACAACCCCTTTGGCAGAAAATGCAGGTGCATGAAGCCACCTGAGGAGGTTTTCTGGTGGTGGCCAGTTACTAGCACTAATATTTCTATGGCACTATTATATTTTCACACTAAACAAACCAACCAGAGAGTAAGCCATGCCATACAGGGTAAGCTGTCACTTTGTGTTTCCTTAACGGTCTCCCGCAGAAGCCCAGCCCTTCCCAGCTGGCTGCACAGAAGTGGTGTTGTGCATCGTCCCCTTCTCCAGTTCAAGTGCTGGGAAACAAGCTCTGCTCTCTTCTACTCCTGCCCACTTGTTTGATATGTTTTAGATGCTTGCAGCGAGTAGTCTCGTTTCTGCTGTCTAACCAGGCATTATGATGCTGTGCTAATGTTAACGTTATCAGTAAGTGCAAATCCTGGTTAGAAAACAGGCAACCCCAGCTTTATGGTGTTTACAGTAATCAGCTCCTGGTTTGATCAGAGACAAGACTCTCGCCTCTTTTGCCACATCTGTATCTACCACATAACCAGAGCTGGGCTGAGAAAGGCTTGTGGGAATTTCCACACTCAAACTGTTGCACTAGGAGGAGAGCTGGACTTTACATACCTGCTCAGTGGTAGCCTTTTTAGCAAGCTGTGTTGAAATCAAGGGTCTTAACCTGCAAAGAAGGAAGGAAGAAATGGTGACCATCGGAACAGCTACATGACGCACAAGAGTCTGATGCAGATTATTCAATCTCCAAACAGTGAAAGCACTTTGCTAGAGTTACGTTGCGAAATTACTTTCTTAAAGATATATGAACAAGAGTAGAGAGCCACAGACTCCACAATAATTAATACACACATTCCTTTGTAAGCGTCTGCCCTGATTCGGGATAATAAGAAAAGATGACAGTCAACAAGTCCAGCAGCAAAACCTCATCTCAAACTGCAGACCCGGCCCATCACGAAGGTCTTTGAAATAGACTTTCAACAGACCTTACAAAAGCCAAAAGACAACTTGTTTTTTGGAAGCATGCAGACATGGCAAACCTGAGCCACACTCTGAATTGCCCAGCACCACTCTGCAACTGCTTCCCTCTATTTGACAATATATGCAGGGTACCAGTAAGATTATACATGCAGGATGTCATCATCATCATCATCACAGGCAAAATTCTAACCTCCAGCTACAGAAATGACAGAAAAAGACCTGCACATCTGGGGAGAGAAGATGGATCAGTACTACTTTACAGCTAAGTGTTAAATACTGTTCTTTCTGAAAAGCATTTCATAGCCTGTTGTGTCCTTATTGCCATGAAGGCTGTTCTCAATCCATCATTCAGTGTTGCTTTCTGGTGCCTCCTCCTCATCTAGATGTATCTAGTCACGAAGAAGATGCTTTCTGCTTTCTGCGGAAACACTGCTCAGACAGCTCCTCAAGTACGTCTTTTAACTAAGTCTAGGCAAACAACTTAATGAATACCAATTTATGTCTCCTGAGAGAGTCTTTTATGATAAGCAGTATCTTTCCTCTCATTTTGTATTATTCATTCCTCCCTGTTAACACACATATACTGGTTGTTTTCCTGCTTATTTATTTATTCCAAATAATCAGCAGGAGTAAACAAAACCCCAGAGAATAAGCAGGGGAGACTCAGATCGTTATCTCTGGTGGAGAAGACAATATTAAAATACAAGATATTGGCTAAAGCTCCAAAAAGGTTCATAAATTGGTCATCTCTGAAATTCTTCACAAGACCTGAAAGGCATTTGGGCCACCAAAGTAGTCCAAGGTACCTCCTTAGAGTAGAAGCCACGGGAGTGCTTCAGGAGCTGTACCACTGAAGGATCCAGAGCATATTATTCTGCTACTGATACTTCTCGTCGTATTTCATAATTATAAAAAACACCAAGAAAGAAATACTTTTGACTCACATAAGCTATCTATTACAAATCCTGGAGAACTTCTGGGCTTAGACAAAATGTATTTGAAGACATGGACACACTCTTCCCTGTGTGCCGGGCCTTCTCTTTCCTTTATCTAATCTGAATTGTAGAGTTTTCACAGAATTATAGAATGCTTTGGGTTGGAAGGGACCTTTAGAGGTCATCTAGTCCAACCCTCTTGCAGTGAGCAGGGACATCTGCAACTAGAGCAGGTTGCTCAGAGCTCTGTCCAGCCTGACCTGGAATGTTTCCAGAAAGGTCAGAATTCCTGTTTTTAAGCCAGGGTTCTCATATTGTGGGGAGTGTATTTTCTGCCATTTCAAAGTAGCACTTGGCTCAGCATTTTCAGTTGGATAAGTAGTTCCCTCTGACCTAGAATGTTTCCACAGATGGGGCATCCACCACCTCTCCAGGCAACCTGTGATGGTGTTTTACCACCTTCATTGTAAAAAATTTCTTCCTTATGTCCTAAAATTTCTGACTACCTTCCTACTGTCAATCACTGTTTTCCCAAAGTCACCCTGTTTAGATGCTTACAAACATATGGATGTACAATGTCAGAAGGTTATGTAGCTGAAGGATGCTAATTACCAAACAGGTTGTATTTCATTGACATGACCAAAAAAAAAAAAATCCAACAGGGGTAAGAAATGAAGGACTTTTATTTTAAACCAGTAGAAATGATTATTGCAATTAACATTGTACCAAAGATAGCACCTATTTCCTCCTGCTACCAAAAGACATCAGACCTCCCTGGAGCACCCAGGTATCTTTCCTCCCGCCAATTAAAATCAAGCTGTTGAGTAAGACTCACAAGGTAATCAGAAACTGCTGACATTTCTTTTAGAGAAAATTACACATGTGCTCACACAGTGAAGAAAACAATCACAGCTATAGGAAGCAAAGAGTAAACATTCCAGTTTCATTTTAATTAAAACGGTCTCCTATGAAAATAAAAAGATCCATGCTTATGAAAAGCCTGTTTGCAAACTCCACTGCTAAATCCAAGAGCCCTTCTATTCTGTTTTTCAGCAGCCAGTGACTCTCTCACCCAAACTGAAATGAAAACTGTATTTCTGTTCCATGATAACTGCTCACAAAACATACATCTTCATTACCAGAAATACAGCGCTGCCATTTGATTTGAGCAATACAGTTTCCTTCTCAGCAGAGTATCTAACGTATCCAGAAGCCGTGGGTTGGATTCTGCTCCTGCTCTGGCTGTTCTGTGCAGTGCCGGTTTGAAGGGGTCACTTGCTGCGTGGGCTGAACAGCCCAGCTTGCTGTGCCTCAGTACTCTGTGCTACCTATAAACACTAGGGATGAAAACTGAAAACAGGTAAAAGCGTCACAAAGAGAGACAAAAACTTACTTCCCCTTGAAGTAAACTCTTTGATTAAAATTATACAACAGTTATAAAATTTGTAAATATATAAAAAGTTAATTTCTCTCCCTTGGCTCTCCTTATGCCTATGGAGAACCTTACTACTACTGTACAAAACCATTTAGGGAGGTTTTAGAGTGAGGTTTTGTTTTGTTACTAAATGCCCTGATGCCCTGACCTCCTTAAACCAGAGCAGCTGCTGCCACACCAGCCATATGGAGCAATAAATTACTGGCTGCCATGGCTACAGATACAGGCTCCTTCTGCTGTCTGGCTGCACCACAGAGGGCAGAAAAAAGTGTCTTCATGGAAGAGCATGACTGCTTTCAAGGCTGGGATTGGTTTGAGTGTTAATGATCAAAAAAACACCGTGAAAAAGCAATTAACTGAAGTATCTTATCCAACTTCTAATGTGCGTGAGTCAGCCTCATCTGTAAAAGGGCACCAACGGGCACACATGCACATACACACTGTATGTCAAAGATCCTGTCCATCCCAGTCCAGACTGAATTCAGGGTTCAGTAAGTAACAATAAGTTGTAAGTTCCACAAATAACAATAATATCCTGCATTAAGATATGCTCCCATATATGTCAAAACACCGTGTCTATTGGAAATGTCATGTTGCAGCTGGTCTTCCCAAGTGTTTCCTTAGTTGTTCACTATTTATGATGATTTCTAGTTTGGGGCACTTTCATTATGAACTTTGCAAATTAATACAGTACCTTGTGGGAAAGA
>NW_010412264.1:91194-107403 GCF_000710305.1 Buceros rhinoceros silvestris
AACTCTCAGCAACTTTCTGAACAGCAAGGCGATCCGTAAGAGGGGGGAAAAAGAATTTCACACATGTATTATATCCACATTTCAAACTACTTCAAAAATTATGCAGATCTACAAACGCTCATGTCAGCCAACCCAGGCAACACTGGAAGCAGATAATCTTGACATGTTTGCAGCAAAAACTAATGGCATGGTACATGGCATCAGAAGATGCTTCCTGCCGAATCTGCTCCTCTCTCAGTTGAGATGTGCACGATAACATCTAGGTTTGTCCTCCAGCTTAACAGTTTAAAAGAAGATGCGACATAATAGCTCCTGACAGGGATGGAGATCACACAGACTGAACTTTCAAAGTGATCAAATTCTCTGAAAAACAAGCTGGCTGTGACAAACAACTGTTTTTATTTTGCTTATTATTTAATAACAAAAGATTACACAGCACAGTACATAAAAGAGAAAGAGCACTGCGAGGTAATAAAACCACCTCACTTGCATCAGGCTGCTCGCCCACCAAAAAGGTTTACGATACCATAACAATCTCCTCAGTGCAATCCTGCAAGTAATTTGGAAGCTCACCGAAAGCTGTTTCTTACTGAATTTTAATTTAATCCATCCAAGTAGGGAACATCTTATTGCTGCTTACCGCCCATACTAATTTTATACGCGGACGATCCCAGAATACGTGATGGAAAGCAGAGATACAACGGAGCCCGCAGCCACAAGCCTGCAGTGTAATTATGCAGGTCACCTCAGACAAATGCCCATAAAACCTATATATCCATACCACAGGCCTTTCAGAGGTATGCCACTCTAGTGACAGAAAAAGCTACTGAGAAACGATTTGTCAAGAGACTGGTCAGGTTCTCTGTGCTGGCTGAGATCCTCCTCCCACCTGAGGCCAGATGGTTTTGCCTCAGGAGGTCAGTTTACCAGACATCTGTGTAAGAAGGAAATTAATATAAATGTTTACCCCAGCTAAGAGTGCCCTTTAATTAGGTACCGTCAATGTTATCCTTACCGGAAAGCTGGGAATTACCTCTCTGCACGGATTTAATGCTCTTGTTGGAAACCCAAGAGCATCAGGAGATACCAGCCCGCTGTTCTGCCATCAGGTCAGGACAAAGGGGTGACCCTCTCAGCCTCAGACCACTGCTCTTCTCCAGAGGGTGAAACACAGATTGCAATCACGACCAGAGCCCCAGAGCACTTTGGGGCTTGCATATCCAGCTGCAGATCCCTCTGTCTTCTACATCTGCTTCTGGCTGACAGCTGGGTGCTCACAAAAGCCACTCCCTTCCCTAGCAAAGAAAACAAGGCACACGGCTGAGGTCGTGGCTGGTTGTGACACCAATGAATGGCTGCATGATGCCTTGAAGACAGAGGCTGGAGTGTAAGGGTACACTGTGGCACAACCAGGGACAAAATGCTCTCATGTTCTGCAGAAAGGTGAAGCATCTCTGATGCTCACTCCTTGAAACTGCACGTGCCTGCATGTGAGGCAGGCAGGTATTTTTGGCTTTCGGAAGTCCAGGCTGACCGGGCTTCACCCAGCTCAGCTCACCATCAGCATATGAAAGCTCCAAGAAGTTTTCCTGACCCTCTCCACAGTGGCAGGGCTGCAGAGACCCCAACCAGTGGCCAAAATTTATGATCCGAAGGGCATGTCCACATTGCAATGAGCTCAGCTCACGCACAGCGAGGTCCCTTGGAGCTGGCTAACCCTGATGCTGCCAATTGTACAAACGTGACTGACGGAGCAGCAGGCAGGGTCTGAACCCTCCTAGATACTATCAGACACCTGGGCAGCAAGACTAGGATGTGTCAAGCAGCAGCTGAGCCAGCTCCAACATGCCTGTGTGAACTTCACCAACTCCACCACCACAGCTAGTGTTTCCCTCCTGTTCCTGAGCAAGCAACACTACAGAAAAAGAAGCCATTTCAAGCAGAAAAAAGCAAAGCTGAAGTGACAACAAAAAGTAGAGTGAAATGAGAAATTGTTCCCACTTCTGATTTCCACTCAGTCCTCTTTCATGCTGGATCAGAGGAGCTTCGCTTTCATCAGCACAGCATCAGACAGTGCAGCACTGAGAACATCTTTGGCACTAATGAGATTGGCCTCTTCTAGCAAATGCCCAGGCTTAAGTATTTAGGGACCAAAGCTCACTGGAGTAAACCAGCAAAAAATAAGAACCTCTGTCATTCACTACAGGATGTATGAATCAGTGAGGAACTAAGCACCTATGTCAGTCACCGCATGCTTTTGAGAATAGGAACTTTGCTAAGGCACAGTGAACTAAACACCTACTCTGGGCTTCTCCGAGGAGGGCAGAAGCCACAATATCTGTCTTCAATAACCCAGCTCATAGCAGGCAATGTTTTTCTGCATAGCTGCAGCACTCATTCCTCAATTAGACGCTGTAAAATAGCAACTTGCTGTTCTTTCCACTGACTAGACCAAAGGATTTTCAACAGTAAAAATGAAAAGAACGAAATCTAAGGCCACCTTATTGAGACCAAATGAAATTATGCTACTGCAGCAGATCCAAAACAATCTCTGCACATATCTGCTTCTAAAGGAAATTGCTGCAGACCATGGGAAATTACAATTGCTCCAGGACAAGAAAGGCTGACTGATCTAATATTTCTGGTTGACACACCTTCTTCCTGGGTTTGTCAATAAAGATACTGATGAGCTCATCTCTCCACAGGTCAGGAAAATATTAGTTGAAAATATGTTATTCCTTTCACCATGGAAATTTTTCCAGATGAAATGATGACAGCAAGGCAAATCTGCACCTTGCTGGGAAAAGCTACTTAAAATAAGGAAGCTATGAAGCATTCTAATGAAGGTAAATGAGTAATCATGACGGTCTCGGTTAAGCAAGTCTAATGACAGTGTCACTTTTAAAACATGGGCGTGAGACAACTCATGTGGTGACAATCCAAATAGGTCTAACTATCTTGTGGCACGGCCTTTCAAATGGTAACAGTGCAGAACACAGTTGTTTAGGCAGAAAGCACCATTATGAACAGGTAAGGAAAATATAAATTATTTTAAACTCATGCTTGGAACGGTACTAACAGAAATGAAATTTTACAAGTTAACTGTAGACATTACCATCTGAACAGTAAGATTATTCTATTGAAAAGTTGTTTCCACAACTGCTGTCTCTGTTTCTGGTGCAAACACGTTTTTCTAGAGGCAAGCAAGGAGGACTGCAGATATTTGCTTTTGGACAGGTATTCTGATCAACCGCGACCTCATGAAAACAGCTAATGAGACAAAAGATGAAAGGAAAAACATCTTAGTAACCTGCTTTCTGAGAACAATCCAGTGAGATTGTTATATCCAAAGGTGGTGCCCAATTTATCATTAGAGCTCCCCCATTGACATTACAAAGACAAAAATCATGCTGGACAAGATACTATCTCAACTCTTCCACCACCTCTGATAGCATATACCACTGTGCAAATTAAGTTTCTCTCATCCGATTACGCAGCCAAAACTAATTTTTCAAAATTCAGGTAACTATAGATTCGTACAAGTAATCCATCACGGAATAAAGATGGATGACAATTATTTTTTTCCTTGTGTCTGGTCTATTATACATTATAAAGCAATTTCACTGCCAGCCATCTGGAAATCAATGTATTCCAAGCTTTATTTTATGATTACCAACATTCCCCCTCGTAACTCATTTCTAATTATAAGCAATAAATCATTCCTTCTTCCTTGTAATTTGTAACAGCCAATTAAGGCAAACCTCTTACTTAAATAGCAAACCTAGCTTTAAAACATCACATATTTCGAGGCACGCACAGAACATCTAATCAAACACCCGAATGGTAGAACAATGATTTAACGTGGCTTTTGCAGCCACCCAGGAGACACATGTGGAAGAACCCGCTCTCCTCCAGGCCCCAGGTACACCAGGACTTCTCAAAACCGAAAGCACAGGTCTCATCTGTCTGATCTAATGCAGAAGAGATTGACACGTAGCAATATACGAGCCAGGACACAACTCAGGGAAGTCTGATGTCAAGGCTTCCTGTTGCTGCATCAGGAAATTAATAAAGGAGCTATAACAGAAGAAGCTGTAGGTTGGTCCAGTAAGAAGTTCTGGATGTTTTCTAATTTAATTTTAGGAACTGACAGTGAAAGAACACAGCTCTAAATTTAATACTTAGAAAAACAACTCAAACAGCTTTTCCCATGCCTGGATTTGCGTTTAAGAAATGGACTGGCCTTCTCCTCCTACCGAGCGGAAGGGACACCACCACACACCGCCCAGGTGCTCTCCATCTCGCCTGCGCTTTGTCACACAAGGTTTTGCAGGTGTTAGCCTATAGCAGGGCACTTGGCACGAGCACGGCGCTCACTCAGATCACTCCTCCCCATACCTCACAGCCAGGAGAGGACCAGGCAGAACAAAGCAGTGACATGGTCTGCAAAGAAAAGATGTCACCTCATAAATCCAGATTATTCCTTCAGGGAGAAGTCTTCAACGGCCGTTTCCTATGGCAACTCCTACTAACAGAACAGTATCAAAGAAATGTAGTGGAGAATGTCAGATGAGATCTAACAGGGTGGGTCCAAAAGCACTGGCAAGAACACCAATAAATTTTTACTTATATTTGTTCTTCAGTGTAGGTCTGAATAACAGGCATGTGAGTGCAAACACAAGAGAGAGGCTTCTTATAAATAGCTCTGCTGGGATTTGTCTGTTAGAAAAAAAACCCTGCTCTTGTCAGAAAAGTATTTGATACAATTTTGGATACAGAATTTATTACATGAGAAACTGATCTCAGGAACGTGGAAGTGGTTCCCACTGAGATTTTATTTGGTCATCACACAGCTCAAGTCTGTTCCAGCTTCACATTGTGTCATCTGGTAAGCGTTTACAGTAGGAATCAAGGGAACTAGATTTGGAAAAAATCCATCACAACTGACCTAAATCTGATCTGACCTGAATAATAAAACAAAATACCAAATTCAAAACCGGCTAGACAGAAGCGAGGAGAGGGAATTCATCAGCTGCAGGAGTTATCTCATGAGTTTCCCTTCCTCAGCCATACATGAGGGTTACCCATCCCACTTTTTTCTCCCCAAAGAATGGTAGTGATGGAGGCTATGTGAGCATCCCTTTGTTACCAAAGGTGTCAAAAGCCAAGTGCACGAGTGCTGCAGGCTCCACTGTGTTCCTTTCTTTTTCAGACACCATTCATTCCTGAGAGCTGCACTTGGATGCAGGATATGGAAGATAGTAAGTAAATAAGAAAATCCAAAGACAACACCTTGAAAGGGCAGCAGCGATCACGCCAGTACCATCTGGCCTTGCCTTTGGCATCAGTTACCCAGAGTCATCCCAGAGAGCGGCCTTGGCTGGCACAGTGCTTGACACATGCTGCTGCAACAACCACCTGGATGTGGGTACAGCTGCGTTAGACCCACAGCCACGCCAGCCTACCTTACAACCATGGGTCAGATTCACAACCTGTCTCATCACTAAGGCTTGCCTGTATTGCTGCTTCAGGGTCTAACGGGGTTGTGCTGCCAGCATCACTTTATTCCTAGGAGGCTGAGCTGTAGGTGTGCAGATGCAGCACCATCTAAGCAAACACACAGCGAGTCTCCACAGATGGATCATTATTTTTGTAGACCTTGTAATGACGTGTTCAACAAGAATTTCATCACTTCCGAGACTCCTTAACTTCTTTTTATGGGAGATCGAAGTATTATTTACTAGTCTTCTCAAAACACATCTTAACATCTGGTTCACTCTCTCAGCAGTGAGAACAAAACGCTCAGAAGAAAACTCAAAAATTACTGGCTTGATGTTGGTGAAACTCGGGCAATATTCCCTGCAAAAACGTTGGAAGAGGATGCAACAAAACAGCCTGTACAAAACTGTTGGGAGGGAGAAACAGACACCAAAGCCTATAAATTTAATTTTGAAAATAAGGCGTCATTCTTGGTATGCCTGTAGATGTGTATCTTCCCCATATAAAGTTTTAAAAGCTTTATATAAACTATATTCTAAGTAAGCTTGTAATTAGCTAGGGGCAGGCTTGGCTCTAATTATAACTTGCAGAGACACACATTATGGAAATACTTAGCTAATAACCATAGCAATGCTCTGTTGATGGCTGAAGTCAGGCTGGCATGTGCTTGCCATGTAACCACCTGAGTGCTTTCTGTCTTGTGTAAACTGGGCTTCCTAACGAAGCCTGTAGGACTGGTCCATCAGGTCTTCCTACCAGCTCTGCCATACAGGGTGAGCCAGGCTTTGCTGCCACTGATGCTGTGATGCCCTGTGTGCCTGCAGCTGGCTTCCCTGCTCCTTATGCTGGGATATCTGTTCTCATCTCACCAGGAGATGCTGTTCCAAAGAGACCAGAGATCCTGATAGAGACAAAATTGCACCATTTCAGCAACAGGCAAAATCAGACCCCATCCAGTGCATGAATCAGTCATACACTATGCAGATATCAGCATACACTATGAACATGTATACGCTAATCTATACATCATTTTTCAAAGTTAAAATGAAGTTGATCCCAAATCCCATCCCAAAAACCCAACAGAATGCTTTACTGGCATGATATCCCTCCAAGTCGAAGTTCCAGTAAAACAACTCCCCACAGCTTTACCACAACTTTGGATCCAACCTATACCGACATACGAAAGGTCCAGAAAGTAAAACTGTACCTTTTTATTCCAACCTTAGAAGCTTCTTGCGTGGAAATGTCTCCTTGGGTAGAAGTACGCACGAATAATAAAGTGCAAAACCAGTACAAATCACTGGGAAAAGGGCCGTTTACCATCGAATTCAACACAAGTTTAAAAGATGCACTGCTACACGCTATGGCTGCTTGCTGACACGTACTGTTATGTACCATCAAATCACTGAACTGGGTTGCAGAGGCCCTTCCTGTTATGAAAAGCCTATCTCCTTCTCAATGCCTCTGGTGCAGATAAATAGATGAGTGTAAAACACAGTCATGTTTTCTTATGGAAAGAAAATTCCAAATGGAAATGTTAGGAAGGAAAATAAAATTAACTGCTTTTTTAAAATCTGTGTACAATATGTGCAACTCCTTTCAAGAAAGGAAGAAGCTGCTTCTGATGTGGGGAGAAGACAGCCCGATGTCTTGCATAAGCTCCACGCTGCACTTCTGTAATTAAGTTAGGTTTACTATTGTAGGGATCCTACCTGTAAAGCAGACTTATTTGACAGTGGTTCGCTTTAATACAGCTTAATACCAGTGTTAACAGACACAAATTAGCCAATAGAAACCTCACTCAAACTGCAGGGGAGATGCCTCTCATGCTGGTTTAACTGGATCAATTAGAAAACCTCTCCAGGTGAAGCCCGTGCTACTCACAGATGGTGCACAGGGACAGTGAATGGAGCTGCTCTGCTCGGGCCACCGGTCCCTAATTTGGGTCAGTCAAAATAAGCCAGTCAGCCTAAAGAGACCTTTGCTAACTACTACCTTTTGAAATTGCTAGAGTTTTCAAAATTGCTTAAAGGGCACTTGCAAAAGGAGGTCAGCCGGCAGATCTGAGGGACGGCAAGAAGCAGCTGAGTTCAGCCGTGAAGGCAATTCCTTGACCTTGGCTTACCGCCCACCCCAGATGGCTCTCGACGCCTCCTCTTCCACAAGCCCTCACCTGGATGGGTGGAAGGTTGACCCCAATCTTAAACATTCGTTTGGCTGAAACTTCTGTAACTAGGAATTAAAGCAAAACACAGCAAAACCCATGTGACAAGATCTGTTTAAGAACCCTTACCCCACCTCATTTTTTTACCCATCCTTTCCAAGAAATTGTGACCCCCAGTGCTTAGTTCTTTGACCATCAAAAATCTAGCTTCTGAGAAAGGTCAGTATAAAGCAAGGTGAGTGATTCCTACTGCTGAACAACATCCTTTCCTCTGGTTTGCAGTGGCTACAGAAGATGCATTAACAAGACTATAAGGATGCAGCTATAAGGCTCCATCCAAAAACTGCTCACGCACGTCCTCAACTTTGCGTACGTGGAAATACTGAAAAGCTCTAACAGTTGAGGTTGCCTTGCAGCACCGTGCTGCTCCCTTGGATAGGTACAGCTACCGATGAAATCAGGCCACCTGAGAAGGAGTCACATATATGCTGTGCAAGCTATAGTCCTCTCACAATTATTAAGGTATCAACTGTGAACAGCAAAAGGAGTTCAATTGTCCATGAGATGTGCAAATACTACAATAAATGGATACTTATATACACTGTCTCGTTTTTGTAAAATTCCTTCTCGTTCTGTCATTCATCTTTTGTCACCGTATTCTGTCAAGTTCTTCAGACAATCGATACATTTTGGTACAAGTCTAGTGAGAATGAGTAAAACATGAAACAAACACTATCCATCTCAAGTAAATCCTCACTTCTTTCTTTGTACCTAGGAGAGCTTGCACTTGAACCTTGTCATGAAATAAGAGTTGTATTGCACAAAGAAGGCAGTAAATTCCAACGTACTTTAAATCCTTCTAAATACTAACCTATGTTTGAAGATCAATAAAAAATGTACTTTCAAGCTAATCTCGAGCACTTTTTTTTTTAAAAATACACTTTGAACTTTAACTCCTTGCATTAAAAATTCACAGAAAACAAGCCAATATTCCTACAAGACATTAAGTGCTAAGAAGTATTGTGGGACTTGGTATGTATGGACCCTCTCTAGGCTTTGTGCCACACGCACCCCTCTCCACAGTGAAGGGGCTCCCTGCCGTACACAAAGAGAAGGCTGTTTGGGCTGAAGTCACAACTTCAAAGACTAGTAGCACAAAATTTGCCAACTCGCTTGGCCATTCAAGAAAATGTCAACTGAAACAAAAGCACACCGAGGAAAGTTGTTACCAAATGCCATGCTGGGAAAATAATGCAAATTTGTATTGATGACCAACCTAGCTTTAAGTAAGTCTAAGGAGCAAGTTTGCTTATGTTCTTTTTCAGCACCACACTCACTTTGCTCTCTAAAGGCATTTCTGAAGCAGCAGTTCAGAAAAGAACATTTAAATTAAAAAAACAGTGACACCCTCCCCCCTTTTTTAAAGAAACAACAGTCTTGAAAGCATTAAGTTTAGGTTTCCTACATTCTGTACTTGGTCAAAATATGCAGCAAATGCCTAAGAAGTGCTTGGCCCCAGTGAGACAACAGTCTGCACAGACTCACTTGTACTACACGTCTGCCTTTCAGCTGTTTAATCTCCATGCACTGTATTTCCTTTATCAGCACTGCAGCATCACTCCGGTTTGCCTTAGTTTTTTTGCGTCTACAAAGTATCGTGGGAACATAAATACTTGGCAACCTAACACTTGGGCTTTTAGCGTGACACTACAGATCTCTGTGTTACTCTGCTCAGTCGGTCAGTAAAATGTTACAGCAAATAAATAGCTGTATAAAGCATTTTTTTAAAATGCAATCTAAGTGCCATATTGTAACGTAAACACTTTTCACTGTGAATATTTTTATGGAAAAAGCTTTTCAGAGTAAACAGCTTTAAAGGAACTGAATAAAATTTAAACACATGCACAATGGTCTTATATTTATAAATTAATTTGGTAGCAATTTATGATCTTTTGATGCGAACTTTCACAGTCGTTCTTAGAACAAGAATGTATTAGTTCAGAAGTGTTATGTTTTGCCTGACTTCTATGGGGAAATTACAGCTGAAGCTTCTCTAAGCTTCTTGTTACCTCTAGGCTTCTAGGTGTTAATATCTTATTTGAAAATCTGAAAAGATGAACAAGAAAGCAGGATAACCCTCATAAACAAAATACGTGTTCCTACCACAAACCAGTTTCACACGGAAGTGCTAATAACAACTGCCAACATGGCAAAAGTTCATCCATCCAATATTGAACTTATTTTATTTACTGCCTCTACCTCTTCCCTCTGACTTACAATATCCAAACATCCAAATTCCTCATCCATCTCAGAGGACAAAAGTGAAATAATACACTTTGGAAACGGCATACGAGTGATGTGGTATTTTTACCAAATGGCAGCACCACGCAGAGAGCCCTGAAGCAGATTTCTCTCATCTCTCACCAAAAGAAATTTGGGGAAGTCATTGAGCAAGTGCTGTCCCCGTGGCCGCGCCCTGGGCTCCTGGTCCATCAGTCCTCCTGGCGGCATGACAAGCGTGTTTGGCAAAACCACACTGGAACAGCCCTCCCTCATCTGCCACACACTGATCCCAGCAATACCTCCTTGGCCCCATTAACCGCTGACAGTATGTAATGCACGTTAGCTCGGATACAAAATCCTGCCTACAGGGTGTTACAGCTTCCAGGAGCTTGGGATCACCCATCCTTTCCTTCAGGCATTACCTAAACAATTTGTCTGAGATGATGAAAGAGATGCCAGGCTGATGCTGACGCCTGACCCACTCAACCCAGCTGTATTCTCCTCTCATTTTCAAATGAGGGCTCCATCGGACTCTCACCAGCTTTAGCAACAGCATGACAGACCCGACCAAAGCTGATTGCTCCCAAACACTGGTATCCACCTCGGCCAGTAAGCAAGTCCAGGTGAGCACCCTCTCGCATGACCAGCATTTTTGCAGATCAGCTTCTGCTGTCTTTTCATGTAACACTGCAACATGGCACTTCAGATAAGATGATGCACAAGCTCTTCACCTTTTTTAAAGGATAACATCATCATAAGTTGAGTAGGTGTCTTTAGGAACACGAGCTAAAAAGTTAGACTCTATGTGTCAAGCTGCAACACAAAGTTGGCTTTGGTTCTGACATAACTAGTGTGCAAGCTTCACATTTATTCAAAACAGATGAAACAAGTCCCAATTCTTTTTGAATAGCAGAACTACTGAAGAGACCTGGTGGAGTTCAGCACAGCGGGAGTTCTAGTTGTCTATCACCACACGTTGAAACACTTGAGGACTTTGCAATAAATGATGAACCGAATTCACCATCAAAAGACAAATTTCATGTTCTATCTGCCAAAACCTTTAGCAGCCTAAACAGAAAATGTCACAATTGATTTTCAGCAATGGTATAGAAATAAACCGCAACATTTTAAAGTCTTTACGAGATAGACAGAAAAACAGCGTGAGACAGATGGATTTATTGCCATACATAATTTTTTACTCCTCCCCAGCAAAAATCAGGTTTCAAATGGATTGACAGAGCTAAACAGATTAAGAAAAAAACCCCAACTTATGAATAATTTTGTTTTTAAATTCTCTGATCTGTCAGAACCATCGGCCTAGAGGTATAAGTTGAACAGTTTTTTTTCCTAAACCACTACTGTTTTATTTGCATTAGGGTTAAAGAGCTTCCCCTTTCCTTGACAAAAACAATAAAACAGATACAATAAAACAAAAACATTTCAAAGGAGGGAAAAAACCCACCCCGAGCTATCAGAAGTGCTGTTTCGGAGGCTCTTTTACTCCCTCTCCGTTTCTTTGACAAAGTCACAATTCACCTTTGGACTCACTTTGCATCCGCAGAACCGCTGTGAGGGGTATGACTGCCGAGACTCCCTGCCAAACCCCAAACCCCCTCCCTCCTTGGCTGGCTCCAGCTCTTGCTGGCCAGGAGATGCATTTTTTGTGGGAGGAGGGAGGGTTGGTGTATTTGCAGATTCCCTCCTCTCTCTAAATTTAGCAGAGTTTTTAATACTCCCAAGTGCAGTGAGATTGAGCGAAATGCAAGCCCGTGTCCATAAACTCTGAAGGCTGACTGCAAGCATTCACCAAACATCTGATACTGGCAAGCAGCAGTGGCTGCTGAGCTGATAAGCTGTCTGCCGTGCTTACAGACAGGCTCCCACATTTAAAAGGACTGAGAAATAAGCAACTTTATAATACTGCCATAAGGGAATTAACGCTAATGTTAGAAAAAGGAGTTTGAATAATCAGGCTCTGCAAAATACAGTGCTACTAAGCAGCAAGCTGGGCCACTTTCAGAATTACCAAGTAACCTGTTTTCATGCAACCTTTTCGACATGAACAACTGACCTGCATCCAGGATCACAGTAAATGAGATTTTAGTTTCCCCTTCTGCTTGCTGCCCACTTTAACAGGGTCAACAGAAGCAGCAGTGGAGAGGGGTCAAGACAACCGCCCTTCACACCAGCATTTCCCCGGGATAGCAGGCAGGAGCTTTCATCCGCCCCACACTCCAAGGAGCCTCCAACTGCTACACTGCTGCAGGAAAAACAAACCAGCCATGGCTTTTAAGATGCCTTCAAACCCTGTCACAGTTCTACTTGTGCTATAAGCTGGAGAAAAAAATTCTGAGGGTGCTGACTCCCATGCAGGGAGATGAAATTGGGCCAGCCTGGCATCCTCCTCTCTCACCCATTAGTGACCGGGACCTGCAGCACCCTCTGCTTTGACGTGGTTTAAGCTCACATCCAGCTACAGAGGACCCACAGGAGTCAATGCTTTACCATCACCATTTGTATCTTTCTCCAAGTCTATGAGTCCCTCAAGGAACAAATTCGCCTTAATCTAATCAAAAACAGCTCCAAAAAGAGACAAGGATCTTCTTACGTCACTTCAGTATTTGGCCCTCAACCTGTATTTTGACTATGCTGTCTTCAGACATGGCAGCCAACCTTACCACCACCGAGACTTTCCTTCTGCGTCCCACTGAAATTAGCCCTTTCCTCGGCTGCAGCCTAGTTCTGCCATGCCATATGCTGCTGTTTCCCTCATCCACGCTCCAAACACTGCTCATGTATGCGCAGGCTCCCATCATCACACTAAGGATAACGTTTCAGCGTCTCCTCCAGATCATCACTATTTTGTTTCTTGCTCTGAAATCACCCTAATGACTCCAATTCTCTCATCCGAAGAAGCAAATGGATCTCCAAGACAGGCCTAATGCCTCCCTGTTCTGTCACGTGCTGCTTCTCCAACACGTGGCCCAAATTGGTCCTTTTGTAGAGTCTCCTATCTAATTTGCAGTCCACTATCTCTCTATCTCTCTTAGCTTTATGGCTTTTACAGCTTCTGCTCCCATGTATGTCTGCGTTTCAGATTATATTTCTTTAGATGCATTAGCCTGGATTTTTTCCAAGATGCTTTTTTTTTATTTCCTGCTCTCAGTTATATTTTTTTTTCCTAGTGGCACTGCTTTGCACGGCCGCTTTCAGTCGTCTTTGCTGTATGACTCACTTTATTGTCTCCTGCAGATTTCATTAGCACAGTTCTCCATCTCATTATGAAGTAGGATTGAATTTCACACATTGTTCAAGCTTTCCACAAAACATCTCCTTGCAAGTTAGCGCTGTCCTCGCGCTTTGCTTGGGCAGACATGGTATTCCTCAGGAGGAAAGATCCTGGGGTAAGAGAATCTGCCTAAATAGCCCAACTCTCCTGAAGTGCTAAAGGAAAATGCTAATGGCGTTCGAGAAGCAGGCTATGTTAATACCATTAGCTCCTGGAAGAGTTTGGTTTTCCCCGTGACCTGTTTTGTTAGGTATTTGAAGGTAAGTCCTGCCAGGAACAGATGGTGTTCAAGCGGACAACTGGCAAGGGATCTAGAAGAGCCCACTGAGGTGGTGCTGTGCGTTAAGTCTGGCCAGTTACCCAAAAACCGGTATGAATACAACAGGAGCTGCCAGAAGGTATTGTTTCTGGAAGAAAATGTGGTAAGTAGGACAAATAAACCTGTAGGTGAGGAAATTTCAGAAACTTTCTGAGACAAGGATTGTGCCTTGCCTATTAGCTCCATTTTTGAAGCATTTGTATCAAATAGTCTACAGATGGTCAGAAGTAACGCTTTGACACGTGCCCGTATAAAAGAATATGATAATGATCTTTCACAGATGTGATGGCACAATTAAAACAGCAGACAAGAGGAGCACTTTTTGAGAAACACTTAAAAACAAACAAAACTTAATCCTCCACAAAATGCCTTCAAGCGGCTGAATAAATTTCCTCCCAATTTTGACTCCAGTATTATCTTACTTCAAACCAAAAAAAAAAAAAAAAGGGTAACACAGGAGACCTTCAAATGAATTACACTTTACATTATGTATGTGTTTCAGATAATCCCTGCTAACTGCCCTGAACCATTTCATTTTCCGAAATTGCATACTCTCCCAGTATAAACACTACTAATGACGCAAAATAAAACCAGAAGGGATTCATCTCCTTTCTAATGCTAAATATTGCATAAGTAACTACCATCTATGTAATCTAAATGCTGCTTCAACACAATTTCCAAAATCGAATACAAAATTGAGAATAAATTGTTAGGAGATTACCCTTCAAGAGAACAACTGCTAGTAATCTCCTAATAAGACCTGTCACTTTGACCTTCATGCATATTTTTTTACCACCTTCACTTGCTGCAATGTTGTGTGAGTCTAAGTGCAATAAGGAGCCCATTTAGGAAGAAGTCCCTCGTGCATTACGCTTCAATAAGCCACAGGCTTGAAATATCCATGGACCCGTTTAAAATATTTACGGGCAGCAAAGTCAGGCTCTGGAGATCCTGGACAGAAATCTAGCACACTCTGAGAAATGGAAATATTCAAACCTCCCTCCCTGAAAATGTATGTTTTACATACATTAGGACTTAAAAACATTGTTTTAAGCAAACCCTGCAGAAACAGGGAAACTCACATAAAATGTATTTTCTCTGTCCTTAACTCACCTCTCTGCAGCACACAGATTACATTAGCCTTTACAATGTTGACCTACAAAATCTAGATGTAAGGGGTCCTAACCACAAGATTTCATGCCTTTATTTTGAAACAGGGTATTTCTGGGGAAAAGGAGATGCTGCAGGTGGGAAGCTAGAGACAGCATTACAATTCCAAGTGCCAAACATGGCAGCAGAAAAGCCCCACAAAGCTGTTTACCAATGATAGCCCTCATATACCATTACTCATCAGGGGATGGCGGGGCCAGAGCAGCTGCTGCATTTCACATCGTGATGTAATTCACTGTAGTGTTGCAGGAGCCCCACTAAATGTCCTGAGGTTTCATCACCCATTGTACACCAGCTCCCTGCTTCTCTCATATCAGTGCGTGTATCTACCATTTATTGGACATCCAGGTAACGCCACATTTTGGAACATCACAATCCATTTAGAATTAATTTTTTGCCCCTTAATCATTCCTCCTTGGAATATGATCTTTAAATGATTTTGATTAAGGCATCTTAAGCACAGTCAAATGGTTTTGATTATGGTATTACATTTTCATAATGGACTAATGTAGGAACAGTTTACTTTTCTGCAGGTTACTTTTACTCCCACTTAAACAGCAACACACTCCTTCTCATTCTGACCAACTCAACGCTATGAAAGAGCTACAAAGCCCACAAAATGGTACTTGCATAAATCATTAACTGAATGTTTGCTGTGATCAAGGCAGCAATTAAAAACCATTAAAAACAAGTCACAGGCTGACCCAGCATCAGTCTCAACCCTTTTGGGCAACCTGTGGAGAACTGTCACTAAATGTGACAATTTGCTGGCTCGTCAGGGCACTGGCAAAAAAAGGCCCCAAGAAATCTTGTAATTTTTTTAACAAGATCCTAGTCTATCTCACAAGTGAGGTTTTCCACTGCCAGATGGTCAATAGGAATGCTAATGGAAAGAGTTGAAGCTGAAATAAATCTGCCACTTTTAATCAATCACAGACAACAGTGTCATCAATAAGCCACTCATGTTATGACAAACTCCCTTCAGTTCGCTATGAGCAAAGCTGATAAAACACATCACAGCTACATTTTCATTGACGATACCGGGCAACTTTAACGTAGGCATTTTTGAGGGTTAAGGATTCTTCTTTCCGTGGCAATGCCATGATTTTGGATTCACCCTGATAATCTCTAGAAAGAACAACAGTTACTAAATGTTAGAAGATATTTTGAGAATAGTTCAGTGGGAAAAAGAAAACCAACCCCACCAAAAGCTCCAAAAGTCCTATTAAATCAGCTATTATCTAATATTCACTCCTTATTTTCAAGTCTTTGACTACACACACAGGGTGCATTCTCCACTGCAGGGAAAGTATAATTATAAAAAAGGGTAACTATGTGACATGCTGACAGCCCATCCATCTCTCTTTCACCCCACTCCAATCCCTCCAAATGCCACAAAATCTGACAGAGGTAAAAGTCACAAAAATAACCAGGTTCCTATGCCCTCTGCGAAAATCAGAAGAGGAGATCCCAAAGAGATCCCCC
>NW_010412264.1:107488-112823 GCF_000710305.1 Buceros rhinoceros silvestris
GGAAAGAGTTGAGCACATCCCACACAGGTATCAGCTGCTGACAGCCATGTGCCTCGCACTGGAAAACCCATCTCGGCTTGCAGGAAAGGCAGCAAGGAAAGGCTCGCAGGGGAGAGCTGGGGCTCTTGTGCCAGGAAGGAAGGGACAAAGGGTGGCAACCAGTAGAAAACTAGACTCTGCTGCTTCCACTGCTCATGGCACAGGCTGCTTTACAACCATATTTTTTAGAGGGCTTCCAAAGCTGGCCCCATTAAGAACTGTGTCTTTATGCTTTCACTACTGTTCATCAGTGTTACAAAATATAATTGCAAAACCAAGACTCTATGATTAGGCCAAGTAAATCTAATATTTCTCCAATTTAGAGGCAAGATGGCATTCAGTTGCTTGAAAGAAAAAGGAAAATGACAAAAGTGACTACAGCACAAGAGCAAACAAGTCATTTCAAATCCACTTACGGAGACACAGGAAATTATAATTAGCCCAAACTTCATAACTTGTCTATCAGAAGAGCAATAAATACACTACTAAAGATGCTTCTCCCTCCTCAACAAATCACAACCTCCCAGTATCCAACTTACGAACACCCCAGGTCAACACAAAAAACTTTCAGGCTGGTTTTGTAACTCTCACTGGAAAAAATCATGCCTCCAGAGACACTCCTGTGCCTTCCCTTCATCACCCAGCTGAGAGAGAGGACACCTTCATAACACTGAGTACCAGATATGAAGCAGTCACATTTTGCTTGCTTTTTTGCTTGTGTTTTTAGCATCCATCCAAGTGTAACCGTGCTGGACACGATCACTGGAACAGCATGATCACCCTTCAATATCATTCTGAAAGAGTATCGAACTGTGTGCACGCAGAGAACACTGATGATCCATTTTATGAAATAATGAACGCCAGGATGAGTATCCCAATATCTTCAAAATTTAAAACCCGCAATTTCTATTTCAGTAATAATACTCTGAAAGATAATACGTTAGAGTTATTATAGACTGCTGCAGCAGCATAGATTAGTCTCATAGAATTGATCTTCAGGAGACCAAATGGCAGATACGTGAATGTTCCCTACGGTTTAATCAGTGACCACCTTTCAGTGTTTCTGAATCATTTTTTTCTCCATTTTCCTATTTTAATCTTTTTGTGTGTGTGTGCTTTTGAAGTTCTAAGGAAAAGAAAAATACAGCTTTTTTCTGCTTTTCATGCAAAATGAAAGGTTCTCCTGCTAGATTTTGAGAAAGACTGTAGCCGAAACAGTACCTAAGAGCCTAAGTTAGACAGCAAGACACTAAATAACACCAAGATACACTTGATAAGAGCTGAATAAAAGTAAGATTATTAAACGCAAGGATGATGCCCATCCTAAAAAATGTCTCACAAAAGAAAGGAAAGGAAAATATTTGCAGCAATAGCGATAGACGGCATGTTTACTAACTTATTGGGGAAAGCTGTAGCACACATTGGCAACAGTTCAGATGTTCTGAAGCGGGCCCTTTCACCATTTCTTCCCAAAGTGTGCACAAAGCCTGAGAACATCCATTCAGCCAGCGACCTGCCTCGTTAGGGACCAGCCTCACAAGTCTTTGCGGTCTCTGTGTACACACCAAAATACACACTGCTCCACCCTTTGAGAGCATGATCCAAAGTCCTACAAGGTCAGTGGGACAAAAGACATCCCTAGGCACGTTATGGTACGGAAAATCTTTAGGTGATCCATTACTAGAAGACTTAGGTGATTGAAATGACTTACCTAAAGCATTCCCATTCTCATCTTAATGACATTTTTAAAGCAGCCTCTTGAAAAACTCTCTTGAATATTAGTGCTTCTACAGCTGCTGGCTCTGACCCTTTGGTTATGGTGGTAGTCTGAGAGTGTTTAAATCATTGCAGATTCACCCCATTAAGTGAATTTAAACTGGAAGCTGGCCACGTATCTCTAGAGCTGTGACGTGGAGCAAAGTGCATAGGCGAGAGGAGCTCTGCTGTCGAAGGTATTTTAGTAAAAGATAAGTCTTCCAATAGAAGCCTGAAAATCTTGGTCATCCTTTCAAATTACTTGAAAATAAAGCCTAATATGGGTACCCCCAGCTCCACTAGGTGTCCTACAGTGTAGGTCCAGCGCAGGCAACAGCACAACAAACATCAGCTCTTAAAACTGTGGTCTGCAGAGAGGAAGGGTGTTAAAGACCTTGATTACCGTGCTAGAAAAAGTCTTAGCTATTTAATTTGCTTTAAAATGGGTTTTAAAAATGGAATCAGCAGATATTGAAATTGAAAAGAGAGGGAAAGTAATTTAGACAAAAATGCATCTGTTACTGCGGCTGGTCTCTTGCAAGTACTCTGCAAAAAACATCTTAAATCTGGACTGCCCTGAGTTGCAAATCCTGTCAGCAAATGCTGAACCATAAACTTGAGCTTTCTAGTGTCTGGTCTTCACCAAAAAGTTAATGTAAAGCTGTGTGTAATACCCGCGAGCTACTGAAGTAGCCACAAAATAATAAATATCTGCTATATTGCAATCCCGTCAATGCCTTGGATCTCAGGATTTCCTACTGCTTCATAATTTTAAGAACTCCTTATGTTTTAAGAAGTAATTCTAAATTGCAACCCAAAGCTAACAGAAAACTACAGCCTAGTAATCATCGGATCTTAGAAATGTTCTCTGTCAGTTCTCCTGATGAGATAGAAATAAATGCATAAAATCCGCATCTTCTTCCAACAGCTATTTAAAGAACTTCTTCTGTAAAACTTGTGTTTATGTATATATATACTCCCATACACACATATATATATATAAAATCCAGAGCCCAAAGATTACCACGTGCTGACATACAAACTTTCAGTGTGATTTAACTACCTTTGTGTTTTCTGTAGTTGAACAAAGTAAGAGCTATTTATCCACTCCTGGATAAAATACAGGAAGCACCTGAAAAATGTTGATTCAGTAAAACCAGCAAATCTTCCAAACAAGTTTGGGCAAATGAATCGCGGGATCGGGTTTCCCATCCATCACGTTGAGAGCTGTGCATTGTTTTTCCAAGGCAGGGTTTGAGATGGCCAGCCTGACCTACAGCCACCGCCACATTGTTGGTGCCAGCGGGGGAAGGCTCCGAGCAGGAGCAGGCTGCTGCCTCCTGATAAATCACTCCTAAATACAATGGGACTCTGGGAGACAATACTGTCTACGGTCCCTTTTGATGTTAAGGGTTTTTCTAATCTCTTCAGGTTAGATTAAGGGAGAGGCAGATGGGGTCAGCAAAGGTCAGCAAGATGGGGTTTATTTTTACAGAAACCTTTCCCTTCCAACCCAGACTTCTCTAGCCAGTCACTCACTTGCTAGTAAGTTAGTTTGCATTATACAGAATTTATGATTTCTTACGTCTTGCAAACACCACACTTCACACTGGATTCAGTTCACCGGTTACAAAAAAACCCCAAGCCCCAGTGTCTTTAAATCCTTAATTAGTCCTTTCTTTGTCTTTTCTTCCCTTCATGGCTTCCTCTCCCTTGGTTTTGGTTTGGGGTTTTTTTTTTTATAAAACAGAATTAAGTATTGTCATTTCATGCTTTTAGAGTTGATGAACCAGTACTTAGGTTTATTTTCATGAATGTATGACACAGTCTATCTGAGCCATACAAGATCAATGTATGTCATCCGGCTAAACTACATTACCCTAACGCTTTGCTGGTGGAAAGGATCAAGAATATTTTAAGAAATAGCAGGAAAATGAAAATATGGATGCACAGATAAAAAGTACTTCTATTCCAACAGAGATTTAAGGAAATTTAAGTTATATGCACACTGAACTTTTCCCATGATGAGACTGAAGCTTTTTCAGCAAGCTTCTCTCTTATACTTTTGGCGCATAAACGCTCTGACTTTAAAAATAAACCTAAGTTATATAAAATCTGACAACTAAGGCTCAATAATTCTTCATATTCCAGATTGCTCAAAGGTCAAAATCACATTTGGACTGGACCAGGCTGTAGGTAAAGAAAGCTCTTATTTCACCGATGCATTTAGAAGATTTGGAGAGGTGTGGCAGAGGCCGTATCACAAGTGAACACATCAGCAAAAGGTAGGGGTTTTGCACTGCCACATCACTGAGAGCCATTAAGGATCCTAATCTCCTGGACACTGTCCAGAGGAGGAGGAGGGGGAGGAGGGGGAGGAGGAGGAGGAGGCGAGACCTCAGAAAGAACCGCCTGATGTAGGAACACCCAGAGAAAGTCTGCAGTAGGCGTCCATCAGCGACATGAGCAACCCGAGTTGCTTGCCTACCCACCTTGTTCCACAAACAACCTACAAAAAAAGAGTTCGCCTTGCTTCTACTCTGTTCCCATCATTTATTTCTGTAATATTTCAAAAGGTATGAATAAATTGCAAACGTTTAAGACGTTCTATATTTGCATATCAATTCTTTAAGCCAATATTGCTTAAACACGGTTCATTTGGCAGAAAACAGAAAAAGTGTCTAAAACACCTTCAGTTAAGCAGCACCTTTAGGCACAGAATTAACTTTAAATTGACTTACTAAACTGGAAGGGCCCATCTCTGCCTCCAGGAGCTGGGCAGCAGGCGATGCTGCCTTGTAACAACCAGTCATGTGTTTTAAATCACCCTGATTTCTGCCTTGCTTGTCTTCATCTAATAATTTGATTCACTGTTGACTTTAATCTCCATTATTAATTCATCAGATGACTGATGGATTCAACTACAGCTTTAATCTGACAATTGTCTCACACAGCTTCAGCAACAATAGTTTTAGTTAGAATTCCAAATTGTTTTGTTTCGTTACTGCGGCATGATAAAATCGGTGCAGGAGCATGCAATTTTTCTATTAAAACTACCATGTCACCACTCTAGACAGGCAAAGATAACCTTACAAAATAAATATGCCAGGCAGAGCCACTTCATTCTGCTTCCAGATTTGTATGCGTGTCTTTCATACTTCAGATCCCAAAACTCTCAGATTAAATACGTTGGTAACTGCTTAAAAGAATACCATGCTGTCAAGTAGCATATATTTCTTTCACAACAAATATCCCATCTAAAACCGTTCCTGAATAAAGGGACCACAGACTACTAAATACATGTCCAACACTGCTATTCTGCATGGGACGTGAGAGACCTCTCAATGTCTGAGCATCTTCCAGTGCTCCAGTTCAGCAAGGCTGCACTCAACTCCCAGTATCAACACAGATTTCAAACCCATCCCACCATGGGTTGTAACAGCCTCATTGTATCCTTTCCCAGCGCAGCCCTGCTTGAATTGAAAGATTTCAGATGGTCTGCTCGTTTTGACAGCTGCTGAACTATATGATGCCTTGGAAG
>NW_010412264.1:112917-121027 GCF_000710305.1 Buceros rhinoceros silvestris
AGAGCGGCTGGGGTGAGAGGA
Organism: Buceros rhinoceros silvestris; assembly: GCF_000710305.1. Classification (NCBI taxonomy): domain Eukaryota; kingdom Metazoa; phylum Chordata; class Aves; order Bucerotiformes; family Bucerotidae; genus Buceros; species Buceros rhinoceros. Next base: position 112,939 of record NW_010412264.1, read on the forward strand.
TCTCCACTTGCATGTGCACTTGGGCAGTGGAGTGCAGGTCCTGTGGTCTGTACACGCCATCCTCTAACTCTGTACCTTCTCAGCCAATGCCCATAGCAACACAGGTTTCTTTTCAAGTGTAAAACACGGGGGAGAGGAAAACGTATGTAAAAGCTGGTGGTATCCTCCCTTACTTCTTTCTGGGTCACAAGGAAGGGGTCTGTATGAGAGAACAGAAGGAGGTGGGCTACTCTAGAGAGGGTGGGGAGGTTACCCTCTAGAAGAGGGTGGTTCCTGATACCCTAAACACGGCGATCGGTTTGTTCAATCTATTGTTGTGTTGCATTGGAGGAAAGGGAAAATGCTGCGCAGAAATTTCTCACAATAAATTGAAATTCAACAGAAGAAAAAGTTAAATTTGCTGTATATATCTTCCAAGACCACATTTAGAAGTTATCTCAGTACGTTTCATCCTATATTTAGTAACAACTACAGCAAGGTAAAACAGAAATCAGTCAGCACACCAGAAGCATCACTGGGTAATGGAACAGCACTTATGTAAATGACTAAGTTACAGTACACTGGCCAATTTAAAACTAATTATGTAGATACTGTTAAATATTATGTGAGCAAGCAGTACTTCAAGTTTTTCAGCAAACTGCTATAACTCCAATATTTACTGAGCCATGGTGAAAGCACTGCAGTCACAACCACATAATGATTGCCAGCTATCCAGTCTGGCAACGCATGCAAACATCCAGAAACAAGAAGCTTCACCTGACTGCTCTCCTAGTTTGGGTATTGGTCTCGGAAAATAACATATGCCACACTGTAGTGAGGAAAAGTTAAGTTTTTCTTTGTTTTTCCCTTTTCTTCAACATTTAACAAATATTTGCGAAAGACTCAACTTCATTTGCAAATCTGAAACACTTCCCTTGGTTCATATTAAAAAAATTGAACCAATATATGTTGTAAAGATCCACAAGCAGATCCTGCTGGACTAGGGTCAAAGGAAAATCAATTCAGAAACCAACCATTTTCCATCCGTGAAAACACAAAGAAATAAATCAGAAAAAATTACAGACTGAGAACAAGCATTTCACAGCTGTGAAGCACTCTCGGCCATGACAGCAGGACATGCACCTCTAGGGTTTGTTAACAAGAGCCACAACACTTCCGATTTCTTTGTTTCTTCCCACTCCCCTCACCCCCCACATCACGTGTAACTATTTTTGCTAACAGGCTATTAAAGTTCAAGAGACTGTGCATATGTATTTATATTAAGTCTCCCATTAGACCCACTGAGTGTAATTTGGAAGTAAAAAAACATGCAGAGCATTTTCTTATAAAGCAACCTGAAAATGAGAACATAGATAAACAAGGCACTCGCAATCCAACTGTCACACGAAATTATCTTCTGGGCTAAAATTGCTCCTATTTGGTCTCAAAATGCAAAACAAAATTTTTCAGACAGTCACAGAATTCCCTGCTGCATGTTTGCGCTGCCCAGCTGACCTCCCCTGGAATCCGACGGGGGATGATTTTCTTGAGTGGGAGGTGGGAAAGCAATGTCCAATTTACACTAAACAAACAAGAAGGTTGCTGTAAAAATAAGGAGACTTGACCCGAGTCTAGGCCACAAGGTTGAGCCAGATCCATGCCTTTTTAGTTTTAAATTGAAGGCATTCTAATAATTCGGGGTAAATGGAACCAAGCACTGGATTCGGCAATGCTTGTTATTGCTGAAACACTCGCACAAGCCTAGGTGAGTCCTCACCCAACCCTGATGTCTCTCAAAGGTTCTCTCTCCTAACTCCAAATAAACGACAGCTCAGAAACACTCTTCAGCAGTCCCAGCAGGCCACGTTTCCTTATCCTTACACTAAACCAAATTTTGACAGCTTGAAATGTCTGTACTATAAAAACTGAATGCTCTTAATGAATGATATACAACTAGAGATGATTTGCAGCACCACTGAACTCACAGAAATTAGTACAGTTCTCGTCAAGAAGGCTTCTTTACATTATTTCTCCTATTGTTAAGCTATTCCAGGGGCATTTTTTCTCCCATTATATTTTACAGTCACAATACAGGTAGGTTAGTTGCCATACTAAAATTTCAGCATTTCATTCCAGTACACAAAACCTAATGAATCCAAAATTGGAATTCTTAGTTAAAATACTCCCTTTTAACAACAAAACAAGTTAGAAAACCTTTAACTTCATTTCTCTTAGCTCACCAGCAGAAGAGGCATGAAAGGGGAAATGATTCTGTAACTTGGCTCCTGCAGGAGGAAGGAAAGGATTGAGGGATGAAGGAATGAGCTTTTTGGTAACCTCACCCTAATGAACCGATGCTGCACGACAGAAAAGTGCAGAGCTGCTGGAGAGCTGCAATGAGCTGGGGGTCAGTGGCAGCAGCAGCTCCTGCTGCAGCAGCCCAGATATGCCCAAACCTCGTAGGCTGGGGATGCTGTGCCCGGCAATGGCTGGGAAGGAGCTGCTCCTTTCTCAGTGGGGCAGAACACAGCCATGAGAAACGCTATCCACACACATTTCAGAGTTTAGTGCAGTCGTATTTTCCGGGGTATCAAGCCCTTCAGATGTGAAATGAAAATGCTATCATTGGAATCAGGGAGAGCTGATCTTCAAAATAGCCTGAGTAATAAACGTCAAATCCTGACAAACAGCTGCCAGCTTCTGGAAGGACAGGTTTGGGGAACAGGTTTTTCCTTTTTTTTTTTTCTTCTTTGGAAAAAACAAATACATTCTTTCCCCATCTTTCTGTTCTATCTCAGCATCGAGAAAAACGAATTTTGGGTAAAGGAATAACCTGCTGCACCGTTCCCCAGACAGTGTGCAGGTTCCTGACCCTCCACCCTGAGCACTCCCTCGGTGGCACTGCTTAACTTGGTGTCCATTCGAAAGCGTGGTGCTATGCGCAGAAAAAACCACATTTTTCCTCCTGTGTCCTCACTTAAAGAAGAAGAAAAGGCTGCTGGTCATCACATTTTAGCATTCCGAAGTTAAAAACACACACTCATTTCAAAACATGTTGGGTCAGATACATTTCTTTCCAGCCCTCGCCTCTGATTTATCTCTTTATTACAAATGGCTTCTTAGCTCATAAGAACAGCAGTTACCTGCAGCATTATCCAGGTTACAACATTACTACAGGCTTTACTAGATCAACTCCTCAAATCAACTGTGAACAAGTAGATGCATGTGTCAGCTCCTTTCAAAATCATTTGCAAAGCTCTCCCCCACACAGCTTACTTTAATAAAGAGATGCATGACTTGAAAAGCAGAACCATGGAAGTCTTGAATTCATTTTTCTTGGCTTTTTTTTTTTTTGTAAATAAAATACTAAACATAATTTGTATAAGCTTGTCCCTCTAAAAGTTGCAAGACTGGAAAATACTGGTATGATTTTTTTTCAGTGGAGATACTTATCAAATGTCACCGTTTTCCTGTTCAAAACGACTAATCATTTTGATTAACCTTTGATTTAAATTATTATATACCGCAGCAAAGCACAGGCATACATAAAATTACATCCCAAAGAAATTCTCAAAGCACAGATCACATAAGAAAACAGTTATGTCAAAGTGGTTAGAGAATGTATTTACGCTGTACATAATATTCAAACCAAAAGCTGACTCCAAATGCTCAACAGGAAGGTTCTCACCACATGTACATTCATACCCAGGAATCACAGTCTAGTTAATCCTGTAGCCAACACGAGACTGCTTCCAGAGGAAACACCAAAAATATCAACCAAGTAATAATTAAGCTACAGAAGCTACCATCTCAGCAAGCATCTTCTATATGGAATTTTATTCCAGGTGGGAAATTGGTGCTAGCATGTTAGTCACATATAAAAAGAAGGTCTGAAGGAGCAGAAGACAAGAAATAAAATTTAATATCGCACTTTGAGTAAAAACACATGAATTCCAAACCATGTAACAGTCTTCAAAGAGAGAGAAAAAACAGGATATCAAAGGTAAATTAGGCAAAGAGCTGAAGGCAATTCTGAAAAATAAAAGTATACGGTGGAAAATTAAAGCACTCTTAAGATCCCATCTCAAAGGGCCAATTTGTACAGAGAAAGCATAACACCAAAGTCAGCATGGAAAAGCCTCTCTCAAAAGCTTCACATCTGCAAGGATGGGTACTTGTCCCTCTTCAGAAGCTCTGCTCCATCATGAATTTCTAACCCGTAAGACTTGCTGCAGATGCCCATCAGCCCACCAGACTCCACTGCATCAGCTGCAGTCAATGAACTTTTAAGATACCCAATCCCAAATTTTTAAACTATTACTGCAATGTCATTTTTCCTAATAAAAAAGGTTCTGAAAAACAATTCTCTTCTTGACATGGTGAAACAACAATGGGTCACCTGGATCTAGGTTTTTCAACCACCCAGGAATCCCTTGGATTATTCAAACTAAGCTTTGTTTCACACCATTTGAGATTGATCTTAGTATTCTGGAAAACATGAGCTCACGCTCCTCCCCTCCACAAACACCAGTCTCATAATGTAAAATAAAGTAACAATACTGTACATTTAAAAACCTGTTTGCTTCCGGTTTATAAAAAAAAAATATAAGCCATAGCCAACGTAGAATAAGCAGTCAGGGCATTTGGAGCTGCAGCTGAGTCAGAAGCATCCAGCCAGGACACAGCACTCAGCAGAAAATCTCCACCCACCGAAACAGTAAAACTACAAATAAAAGGCTCATCCTTGTCAGCAATCCTGGATGGGAGGGAAGCAGGTGGTTTGGGGCTTCTTCCCTCCGCATTCCCCAGGAGGAGGAAACACAGATTCTGCCGGACATTCACAGTATCAACAAGTGAAGAGAAAGTTTTCAGGCTGGGTGTGATAAATAGCACCCCATGCCCCACCTCCCACGAGGACACCAAAAATATTCTGGCAAAGCCAATGAGATGGAAACAAACTTCCACCTTACAGAGTAACATGCACATCCCAAACACCAGAAAAGGCGAACTGTAACTGAGGGTTGGAGCTGGGGGCAGTGCCCCCACTGGAGAGCTGACTGTCTCCCCAGGCTCCCTCTCCAGTGTGGGATCACCAGGCTCTTCCAAAGCACCTCAGTTAGGCTTCTGCCCATATCTTACCCCCCTGCAGGAATGTGATTCCAATTAGAGCCAAGAAAGTACCAAGTAATTTATCAGGATAAATGAGATGCCGAATGCTAGGCTGTGGAGAAGTACTACACATCCTGCCTACTAATAAAGGGGATTTTTGTGGGGTCGTGACACCCATTGAAAAGCCAACAAAAATGTAGCCGGAGCAGATGCTACTTGAAAGCGTGCATCCAGGACAGGAACCTGAACGGCAGAACAAGTCTCTGGCTCTGCAAACACACGGATCACAGTGGCCAGATCCTGCGGCTCCAAAGCGCAGGTGGAGCCACGTGGCAACACGTACTAGCAAAATGGATAGTCAATAAATTCAAGTGAGACCACGGAAAGAATTTGGAGATGAATTTCGAAATCTCATCAAATCTGAGATCTCCACCAAAGGCTTTTGTCATATTCATAGCAGGCAAGGTTTGGTTTGCTATTCACATGCTTCCATTCAGAACAATCTTCTTTCATTACAGTGGGTTCAGCTGTGCTTCGCAGTCCTGTTTCTTTTCTTCCAAGGCAAATTCTTCAGCAGATTAACCTGACACGTTTACTCCCCTGATAATATATCCTGTCTTTTCTGATATCATTACCAATTTCAAGCACGCAGCAATTGGTTTAAAATTTTTCAAAAGTAGTGGCTTGAAAGCTTTCTTGTTCCTGCACTTTCTTGGTACAACATATTTCACTTCACGAGTTACGTTGTAAGATTCAGCTCAAGTAAATATGAAATAAATTATTAAGCTGCTAACCAAAACCTTCCAGTCCTAAGAACCCTCTTTATTGGACTCGAAGAGCTCCAGCATATGGCACAGCTCTAACTGGAGTCCGGGTTTTAAGTAGCTCAAAGTGGCAACTTCTCTTTTCTAGGAGTTCAACATATTCTTCTTAGGCTTCATACGCACGGAAGACATTAGTGAAGATAAACTGTGCAACTGGTAATTGAAATTAAAGTTGCAACATTTATTATGGCAACATCCTCTGTGCCGTATCTCGAACGCAGAGAATGAAATGACTTTTGTGTACGAAGCGCCAGTTGTGATACCCACTGGAACAAAAATACAATAAGAAGTGTAATGAAACACATTTGCACAATATAAAATTACTTACATTGTCATTATTAGTCTTCTACCATCTTGACGGATACAATAAGTAAAACCCCAGTATAATTCTGCAAGGTGCGTCTGAGAAAAGCCCGTCTTTTTCTAAAACTCAAAAAACTGCTTAGCGTTCACAGACAAGGAAACTGTTCAAAAACCCAGTTTCCTTCTGAAAATATTGGTGCATATAAACACATACTAAACTAAATATTGGTATATATAACATACGCTAACTAAAAAGGAGAAATCTGCAGGATGTTTGGAAGAATTCTTTGAAAGTACCTCCCTAACAAAATTTCAGAAAATACCAATTTTTCTGAGATTTCAAAATTAGGATTTTTAATAAAATGATACGTAGATAAACTGTATCGTTTTGGAACCCAAGTAACCATTAGGTGATTATAGTCACAACAAAGCTGTATTAAAAGGGCCACCAACTGAAAGCCCATCCAGTTTAAGCATGCTCCTGGGACCATGCTTAGCATTCCAGTTCTTTATAAATTCATTGCAAATCAGCAATTTTTTACAAGACTGTAAAATGTGCTTATCATCATCATATCAGTAAACAAAAGCTTTTTTGCAACACTGTAACTGCTACTTTATGTCATGCTAAAATAAGAAAAACCACCCAGAGATTGCATCATGTCTGGCTGGGGTAACCATTTCTTTTTAGAGATAATGTGAAGTACTCTGTGAGGAAATAACAGTGCAGAGTGTTTCCTAGCAAGGGGCAATTAGAAAGATGGAGATGAAGATCAACTTCCTATCCCCAGGGTGCTACGTACTGTATATAAAGATGATTTCTAAGACATACGACATACTTGGCTGCATCATCTGTCCAAACCTGATGATGTATGTAAAATCTTGGCTTGCAAAAATAAAGCGAGAAAGATATTTATATATATAAAAAAAATAAATCTACTTTCCTAATTTTTTACCTTTACAGGTATATTTTACTCTGCTTTATTCACCAAGAATGAGTATTTCTTTCCCAGCCTGTAACTTGGTAATGGTACCTTCTAACTGGGACCTGGACCAAATCAGTAGCTCTTCAAAATCTGACTACAACTCTGATGAACTAAGGGACCAGATCAAAGCTGCTGCGGTCAGATGCAGCTTACTAAATATTTAAGACATTTAAAGATGAACACGCAGGACTGCAAATCACTGCAAACCCAAACAGTTAGCAAGATCTCTGCAAATACCTCCTGGATAGATACATTATGTGCTTCATTCATTTTCTAATGAGCAATGTTCAGGGGTTTTATTATTATTAATTGCATATAAATTACCATCGTTTTTGTATCACTGGCAAAGTATTTAGCCACTCACCTCTCTGAGGAAGCACGCTGAACAAAGGCAATGAGCGCACAGCATAGAAGAACGACGCAGAACACAGAAATTTATGCATGCCATTAAAAGGCATGGCATTTAGACCTCTAGCAAAAAAATCAAGATTACGTCATAAATCTTTAACTGTAAGGAAAAAAACCCTCCAACTAGTGGTTTGCCAAGTCCTTGATAGTATTTAAGCAAGAAGACTGCTTGCTTCTGGAGTGCAAAATCTCCTTAAGTCACATTCTGCATGTACCCCCAACCTCCTCTGAAGTGTTCTCCTGCAAAATTCATTGTATCCAAGATTGGCTAATCATCATCATGTAACTCCGTTACGCATCTTAAGGATGTACTTTAGGCTCTCAAGAGGAAAAATAAACATGTTTTATTAGATGCTTTTGGAAAATACTGATTTGTATTTATTTAGAAACCTTTTCAAGTTGCACCACTGTTAAATTAAATATTTATAGCATGATTTTCCAAAGAGTTTAACACCTGTTAAGAGTTTTAACATGTTGACTTCA
>NW_010412264.1:121180-129182 GCF_000710305.1 Buceros rhinoceros silvestris
TCCTGCTGAGCTCTGAAACACAATCAGAATCCTTACCAGTCCCTACCTCTCACTGCAGCACTGCATTGAAGACAACCAAGTCAGTTGCATTTTACTAGAAATACCAGAAATATCACTCATTAATACCTGTTAAATCCAAATAAAGCATAGGCTAAATGCTGTTAATTAATCCTCAATGCATCTTCACTTCCCCTCACTAATGGAAAACTTACGTGCTTGGGTCATCATCTCAAGTAGCAACTTACAGAAGAGACTAAAATCACAGGGTGTCAAGAATTGGAAAGCAAAGATGTTGATATTAAGGGTGACAAGTTGTGAGGATGAAGCTATCTTGGTGAAACACAGAATAAAGAAGGTAGAGCAGAGAAAGAAAAGATGTTTGGAACACTGCAAAAATCTGTATCCCGGTGAGAGCGGGGCCAGCGGCGTGGCCTTCAATTTTGGCTGAGGAGCCAATTGCCAGAGCATTCAAAGCGAATGCTTCTCAGATGACAATGAGGACCATGCCTCCGGCCTCATATTAAATCAAAGTAAGGGGTTGGGTCTAGTCATCCTTATTTTGCCTAGCTTCTGAGGGATGTGCACTTAAGATCCCTCCCAGCTTCATGTCTTCAGGTATCCTACGTATCCCATTCTTGCATTTCCCACGCCTTGTGGCTGGCTGCCCTCCCTCGTCCTTTGCCCAGTTGCTACACGTGCTTAAATCTGAACTACGCTGCAAAGACATCATCTTACATTTCAGAATTAAATACCTAAATTTCCTTCTGGCACTGGACTTATACTTCTGGAAGCAAAAAGCTATTTATTTTGGGCAGTAAATAAATAAAAATTTAAGTAAATAAATGTATAACATCCAAGAAAGAAATTAGTATACATAAGCACAATTCAAATGAGGATTCGACATGACTTCATAAACTGAAGATGAATAAAATAGTTGAATATTGCAGATAGGACACATCAATCTCCTTTTACACTTTATAGCACATTACAAATCTGCCCGGCAAGTCAAATATTTTACCCATTAAAATAGTGGCTTTCATCCCACTATAAAACATTTACAAATGCAGACCAGAAAACCAACAAGCGTATTTACTGTAAAGCTTTATATCTGTGCCATCAATTAACAACAAAAGTTTGGAATAAAACTAAATTAAAAGCTAATCAAAACAGCTAGCTGTCAAAACAGACGGGAACTGTATTCTTCCAATCATGCGAAAAGCCAAAGCTTTCAAACATCTAGTGTCGTGTCAGCTGATACAGACAACTCAGAAAGGCAGGACAGCAAATGTTAGGATTATATGAAGAAAAGATGTCCCAGCTAAAAGATTCACCTTTATGAATTTCCATTGTTGGTTTGTTTGGTTTGGTTTTTTGGCTTCAGGATGATTAACTCACACCAAAGCAGACCTCTGATACATGACCTATAAATAAGGTGCTGCCACAACTCTGCAGGCAAAATAAATAAAAACAGAGCTCCGACATTATTTTAGCCTCAAACAAATGTTTCAGTCCCTGCATTGTCTGGCTCAGAAAGATACACAGACAGTCTCACAGACAGAGATATAAATGAACAATTTCGGTACCTTTTTCCCACACTGTTTACAGGGTTGGCTATATTCCTACTGGCAATAGATTTTCTTCTTGACAGCTTCTTGGTGTTGGTGCTGTCATCAGTGCTGTCATCCTCTTTCTTTGGTGTGTTACTTCCTTTGCTGTTGAGGTCCCTTAGCACATTATAATTAATTTTACTTGAGATTTTCTTCTGTTCTAACATCTTTTCAATTGCCTCTCCTGCTGTGCTGGCTTGTATTGGCTCCCGCTTCTTTGCAGATTTCTTTGGCTTAATTAAAATATAAAATTAGTGATGTAGATACAAACAAAGTTTCCGTGACGCAGAAGGGTGAGCTGCAGTTCAGCAACCCTGGCTCAGGTGCTGCTGATGCAGGGATGCAGGAGATGCAGCTGGGCTAAGCCAGCACTCCCTCTCCTGCCACTCAACGGGACCGAGAGCTCTCTTCACTCAGAGAGGTAAGTGATCGCTTTTTGCCAAATGCCCACATAGTTTATTACAAATTCTTTACTCAGTATTTGCAATGCTGCCAGAGAAGAAACGTGGGCCACTTCTCATGCATGAAAAAAAAAAAAGGTAGCGAACTCCTGTTACAGGAACAGGGATCCTGACAGCATCACCCAGGATGGAAATTAAGAAATCCCCCAGCTTAAATGGCTTTAGAGTCAAGCGGGGTCACGACTCCCCTAAGCACCAACAACTCCAAATCAAAACTGCAACGGCATTTTACATCAAGTCCGAAGGCAGCGTGGGAGAGCACTTACCCAACTCCTCCTCCACACTGAAAAAAGCCAAGAATGTTAGCAGCAGCAGCAGCCTTCTAAGCGTGGACTGGCATTAATGCCAGAAGATAAGAAACAGGAGGCTGCAGACACACGAGCGCAGCAGCAGTGGCACCTGTAACTGCCCTTCCCAGGCAAACGCTGCAAGGCCAAGCCCTGCGCTGCGCTGCAGAGGTTGATGCTACGCAGAACCAGACAAAGAGAAATGACACCGGAGAACATTTCTAGCCATGTCCCATGCCTGAGTAGGTATGAAAAAAACCCCTCTGTTTCTCATTCAGCATTTTCCTTTTCAAAGGAAGGTTTTAACACCAAGCTCTGCAGGAGATTTATTTTGTAATGGATAATAGCCCCTCTGTTTACCTACATGGGTCAAGTGCTACCTTGAAATTGGAAAGCACTATATTAATCAAGTTCTACTCAAGCTGTCAGAAACAATACAGAGTTAGAGAAAAACTCCTGTGTTGTCCGAACAAAAAAGTGGGTGTCTGAGCTACGTAGTGGTGCCAACGAGTTATACAATTTTGAAAATTGCTGGTAGACTGCCACGTCTGCGTAAGCACAGGATGAATGAGAAACTCTGAAGCATAAAACAGTGTTTCATTGTCTGATTTGTTTTTATTGTTGAAATACCATGAGGAAGTAGGAAACTCTGTCTTTTGCATTAGTTGGGAAAAAAGATAGGGGATAGACACATGAAAAGCTAACATGGATTTAGCTGCATGTGGAAGATCTGACTTGTCACTTGCTCAATTACACAAAATACTAACGCCATAAATCGTGACTATACAGCCAATTAGGCTGCTTTAAACTGCTAAACATGGAGACAGGACATGCCATTTGTTAACATAACTGTCGCATTCTTTATGAAAGGTAGAACAAAATATTCCTTCAAGTGACTGCAACAAGGATCTGTTCAGTTCTTCATAAAGAAATCATTATTTAAAGAGCAAAGAAAGCTACTGAAGTTATGGCAAGTACAAACAAATTCCCCATGCGCCTGTTAAAAAAAAAAATTAGGCATGTCTTAAGACCTGTATTTAAATAACCAAGCAATTAGGACAGCAATCATAAATGCAAAGAGCTAGCTCTGACTTTGCCATGCACAAAATTTTCTCATAAAAGCAAATTTAAAATAAAAGTTTGGGCAAGAAAGTGTTTTACTCACCACCTGAGAAATTATGGCCTTATTACTGAACAACAGGCAAAGATACAACAGCTTTCGCTTGTTTACTGGTGACCTGTACCATTACCACCACCATTACTGCCCATACATCCTACATGGAGCTGATCAGCGAATGTAATGAACTTCCAGGACATTTCCAAACAGACACAATCAGCACACAGTTTAATACCTTGTGTTCCTTATAAATCCCAAGTTCTTTCTCTTTTGCTATTCTTGCTTCCTTTTCTGAAAGACAACAAAAGTGTAACCAGCATGAATATTACACACACTGAGCATTTCAGCAACATCAGCCAAAAGGAGAATTTTAGTCCTACATACTCACCTTTCTGTTCCTTCAAATAATCTGCATTTTCTTTCATCCACAGCTCTGCTTTTATCTGAGCTTCTGTTTCATTAAGTATATACTAAAAGACAAAACAAGTTTATCTGCTTGAAATCAATTTGAAAGCCACAGAGCAAAACTGAATTGAAAAACCACTGGCAAGGTCAGTTCACATTATGTTTTTAAAAACACATTAATAAAAGAAAACATGACTGAGATGTGACAACCAGAAAGTTTCTAAAGGAACTTCTAAAGCTGGCAAAACCCAATATGTTTTCAAAAAACAGTGCTCGGTTTCCAAACTATGATTGAGTGACCAAAAACCATCCAGGACTCATTGTACATGGTCTGTAATTAACCTAAAATGATCCTGGGCTTATGATCTTTTTCAGATGAGAGGGTATCCTGACAACAAGGTCGTCTGCAAGTAATTCTGTGTGTTGATGGTGGTCTGTAATTCAAACCAGTATGAGAACCATTGCCCTATGCTACCAAAACAGAAACATGTGTCTTCTGGGTAGGTTTCTGCAAAGGTTTACGCACAGTTACTGAGATTATTATTTCAATGGCCACATCTGTTGAATGAAACCAGCTTAGACTGTTGGAGTTTTAGACCTCTAGATTTTAGAGGGTTGGTTCAGTAACCACATCTAGGCTTTTTTCAGGTAACTTCACTTAGTAACATCATTAGTAGGTATGGACCTGTACAACACATCTAGACCTATTCAAACGAATTACAGAAATAAAGAAAGAGTAGGTAGCAGGCAGACTGGGAGGCTGGTAGATAGATTTCCTCTTAAATTACTCAAATGTAAAAATAAGCCCAGTATTTAGCACAACTGCCCATGAAACAAAAGTCCTCTACAGCCAATGGTATTTGGGAACGAAGAACTTCTGCAGATCGGAGAAGACAAACCGGGTCATACTTCATGAACGTAACATTTTATTTTTAAGCAGCAGACCCAAGACATGTAAAACAATGTTTAATTGCAAGAAGAACAATTTGAGATTTTTCCATCTTATGAGTTCGAGCATTCAAGATTTTCTCCAAAGTAGAAGGTACATAAAGGATTTTATAAGAAAAATAACTCCACTCAAACGAAACTAAGGCAGGGAGGAGTCCTTCCTCTGGGGGCAAATGAGGCAAGCAAACAGCTGTGCAAGTCCTGGCTTATCCGACCAATATTTTCACTCATCTGCTTCGATTAAAAGTGGGTCATAATAATAAAACTCACTTCCTTCTAGCTCAGTCATTCAACCTTCTTAAACTTCGAGAGAGTTCATAATCTTGGGTTTACAATATTACAGTCTATTGCCATGAAAATGAACATGAGGTCATAAAAGCAGAGTTAGGACCTCATCACAGAGCCTAGGCAGAGGAGAAAATGTGCTTGTTCTTCCCCCACAATTGTTCAAATTATGACCAGCTATATGGAAATCCTTCAGCCTCCCCCCATACCACACCTGCTCAATTCACAAGACCCTTCCTAACATCCAGCCCAGCAAAACCTGCTTCACAGATGAAGTCAAGCTGAACATTTTCCTGCTCCTTCATCCATCACCACCAGTGTCCTGCAGCTCAGTAACCCCTTCACAACCTCACCGCTCTCCATGATTTTGTACCCCACAAGAAATTTTTAGCATTGGAGTTATCTATTCAAATTACATTTTAAACCTGTGTGGTAGCTGGAGAAAGCATCAGGCTCAGAGTCATGAGAGCCAGGCTCTGTCGCATTGACTTGCTGTGTGGCTTTCAAAAGGCCATTTTCCACAGTTATCTGTCATATTCAGGCTATATGGTAAAGGGCATCTTTTGTTACCACACAAATAATAATAAATCCAGAAAATGTTACAGAAATCTTTGAAAGAACGCAGAAACTGCACATGCTGGTTTTACAGTTTGGTTTCCATGGCAGCCTCCTATGTTTAATACATCTTAATTAAATAATGAATTCAGAGCTCCATCAAACTTTTAAAAGTCCTTCTTCAGAACAAAAGACATTCTGAAACATAATCATTCCAGCACTGTAGGAACGAGCAGCAGCAGCAGGCCCGTAGATATATAAAATGGGTGAGGAACAACAAATCCACAGGCTTGCATAAACATTAGTTTTGATCTCAGATCACTGAAAACACCTCTCTATAGACGAGAGCAAAGAGGCAGTGAGAGGAGAGGATAAACCCGTAAGAACCATTTTTCATTCTCAAGACAGCCAAATGCAGAGAGATGGGATAAGGCAGCACCTTACCCGATCTATTTCACTGTCGTCAATCCCACTCAGATCTAATTCACCATCTCCTGCATTCTCACCTACAGAAAAGAATACATTTTAATTAGGCAGATGTTTGCTCAAGATCTATTGCAATTCAAGTTCTATGGTAAAGTAACACTGAACGATTGCCTTGCAAAGATTTGCATCTTTCTGCATCCATCCAAGAGGTTTAACGTGTTGCTGAGCATTTTCAATATGGGGGTACACACACACACAAGTTCACCCCACTGAATTCTTTTAAAATTTAGGAATCAGCACCATCTTCTCCAGCACTAAAAATATCTCAGACACTTTCAGTTGTCTTTTTTTCCCCATTTTAATTTACAGCCACAACTGTTCAACAGGAAGCTGGGGAAACTAATTTAAAAAGATGACCATTTTTCTTTCATCAGAACTTGAATTTCTCTTCAGAGCCTATAGCTCAACAATTATCCTTAAATTATGACTTAGAAAATATTTTCTGTTTTCAGGGAAGCAGCATGGACCATTGAACAACACATCATGCTGACAGTCATACCATGGCTTTCTTCTTGATTCTGATCTATCATCATTTGCACCACTTACCTCATACCAGTTCTGTAAAAAGATGTGTATTAGCTTTTCTATCGGTAAAACGGGAATTACTAAAACATTTCCAAATTTTAAAATTACTTCTAAAACCTACTGAAGGGTCTAGAGAAATGTTAAATAATAATGACTTTTTGTATATCAAAATTTCACTGCAATTTTTCTGGTTTTGCATTTAAGACTTCTTCTGAAAACAACTTTTAAAATATTCTACCCATTCAAAAGCTTAACAGCACAGAAGTGAGGCCTAATTTGGAACTGGCACGGTGTGCAGCAGCAAAACCTGACTTTCCACATCGCATTAATGCACAGTCGTAATCACTACTAATGTAGTCCAGGTAGAGAAGAAAACAAGTTATTCAACAAAGACTTATGCTGGGCAATGAAGCAATCTTCCTGGTCACCTCTATTACATTTAATCAAGGCTAGACAAGAGATGACCTAACCAGTTTACTTGCAGAAAAAATAAACAAAGTAAGTTTCAGCAACTGGCAACAACAAATTAAAACCCAAATGGTGCAGAACAACTTGGCTTCTTCACAGTTCCTGCTCCGCAATCCTGGGGATGCACCTCCCCACGATCCAAGGCCTTTGAGTGGTTTGATTTCCCAGCCTGGCTCTTTCTCATGGAGCAGAGCTCTGAGCAGCACCGTGCTGGACCGGCCAACGGGAAAGGCAGCTGCAGGGCTTTGATCCAACAGCACGGTATGGTAATGCAGAGCCTCAAGGCTCTGGAGGCTTGAGGAGCACCAAATGGTGAAGACAAGCAAGGGCAGGAATTATGAGCATTGTCAGAAGACAGAAACAGTGCTCTGCTTGGCAAAACTCAGGCGCTTAAACCAGTTGCCTGAAGTACGTGAAATCACAGGGCTGGGAACCTAACCAAAACATCTGCTTACGACTAAAGGCTGCACTTCCTGAGGTGGCGCAAAGGGTCTGGCTGCTCAGCTCAACAGACATTTACTGGTATCAGACAACAAATGCTTACAAACATCTTTCCAAAATCCACCTTAAACAACCAACAGAAACTTCTAAACTTTCCATACCAAGTCATACGTGAAATGGGTTTCACCCCTACGAAAACGTCCTGTCACAAGGAAGAGCTGCGTAACACTGTGCTTTGGTTTCTTTTCTGGGATTGTCTCATAAACTTAATATCAACTTTTCCAATTCAGATAATCTGAGGCTAATATGACTGAAAAGGCCTTAAGGAGCATTTCTCACCACCATTACATTTAGAAATAAACTGCACTTTAGTCCCAGGCACCAGACTTACTTTACAACCTTTTTCCCCCAAAATAC
>NW_010412265.1:0-7126 GCF_000710305.1 Buceros rhinoceros silvestris
TGTTTTACCTCGGCCAAACCGGTGACACTTGTGAAAATCTATAAAATAATAGAGACTTTATAAACTGTTAAGGAAATCTTAAAAAGTTGTAAGTTTTCAGAAGTTTTTCAGAACCAAGTTAAACTCCTAATGCGTGACTGTTTCTCTACCACTTCTGTACAGGCAGAACTTGCCATTTTCTTTGCTTATTTTGATGTATTTCTTCTTCAAAGGTTAGGTTTATGAGACAGCTATATACAGAATAAATTCTCGTACATTACAAAGTGAAAGCAATATTTTAAAAAAACCTTAGAAAAATATAGTTATTGATGCACGCATTGAGTAACTCAGATATGTTTCCTTCTAAATAGCAGTGCATCTTATCACACATCTTATCATAGGGTAATAAATAGTACATAGTGAGGCTATAGGATTTTCAGCTACTGATTCTAAAATCTCATAGTTATGCTGCAGGATGGCAATTGAAAAGTTTTTGTTTGTCCTTCCATTTGTTTGGTTTTGGGGTTTTTTTCTGAGTTATCCATTTTGAAATCCTCTTAAAAGCTCATTTAAAAACTCTTTACACCCTTGGGTCAGTATTTTTTTCTTAATCTTATCTAGAATAAGAATGCTCGAGAGGTTTTAGAAAAAGATTTTCATCTGTCTTTTCTAAACTCTAGTTTTCTAAGAGCTGTACTGAATAGCTCATAGAACAAACAATATTTTTCCAAAATAAAGAAGACCTAATCAGCTATTCTAAGTCAAATGCTACCTCATAATGAAAAATATTATGAATAAAAAGTAAAAAATCAGTAGAATTAACAAGAATTCATAGTGATTTTTACAATTTATGACTTCTTTTATCCTCAGAAATACAAGTTTTCAGAAATTCTCTTTTAAGCAAAATCACAGAATCAGAATGGTTGAAGATGAGCAGGACTTCTGGAGATCATCTGGTCCAACTCCTCTACCCAAGTAGGTCTGCTGAAAGCTGGGTTGCCCAGATCCATGTCCACATGACATTTGAAGATCATCAAGATGGGAACTCCACAACCTCTCTGGGAAACCTGTTCCTGTGCTCAGTTATCCTCACAGTGAAAAAGTGTTTCTTCCTGTGTTTCAGTTTGGTCCCATTGCCTGTTTATAAAGAGTGAGTAAAGCATTGTGGACATGATTTGCCTGTGTATCTTTTTGACTTAGAAGATATTCAGACATGGAGGCCACTGGAGAGTCACAAGAGACATACCATTAAGAGTATGATTATGCTGTCTTTCCCAGAGATCCTGAAATCTAGCTACTAGAAATAATTTGAGCCTTCTGCTGAGATTTTGTTACAAAATCACTGGATTTCTGCAAACTGGAAGCTGGTCAAAGAGCTGACTGCGAGTAGTAGCTCGACCACCAGCTATCTATTATTAATTATACATTTTTTCCAACAGATTAAGAATGGGTACAGCAGGGAGATTGGGAACTTGATTGATGTTTCTTGTCCATTGTCGCTGTTGGATGTTAGATTGCTCATGTGCCTTTTGTCAGTTCTGTTGCCATCATGAAGGCTTATGATGAAGTGAAAGGAATTAAATGATGCCAAACTGAGTGAATTAGAAGAAGAAGATAATTTTCCCAGAGGTGATTTTCCAGTGATCAAAATTTTGTTTGTAACACAGATACACAAGTATTTCCTTATTTTTTAGGATTATAAATCTCAGGACCTGAAAATATTAGCTATTCTAGATTATAATAGATCAGAAATCTTGATATACTATTTAGCTATCTCATGTAGAATGCACAGTTTAAAAAATTAACTACACATATCATTTTAAATCCAAATATTTAATTTCTGTTTTCTTCCCCCATCCTTCCACAGAAGTCCAGTAAGAAGTCAGAATCACATCTCATTATTTTGGCAAAAATTCAGTAATTCTTGTGTCATCTGATCTAGATCTACCAAGCATAAATAAGAATGTAATATAATTTGAGAAATCAGAGAATTAATTAAAGTTCTGTCAACATCTGCATTAAGAAACTGTGTTCACATCTTAAAAAAATACTCTTATTAGCTTATAGTACTGTCAGAGAACACATTTACCTAGATTTTGTTATTTCTTTTTATTATAAAAATAACCACAAGAATATTTGTAATTATTTTTTATAGTAAAAAGTCAATGACAGTGTTACACATTGTCAAATTAACCACCAAGTGGAGCTCTAACCTAGCAAAAGAATTCATCATTTTATTGTACATTTTATTCAGAGCAGATGCCAACAGCAGTTTTTCATAAAGCAAGCTAAAATTAAAAAAAAAAACCCACCCAAACAGCTGTGCCAATTACACCTGCTTTATGTCTTCAGAATCTGTTTTGTCTGTAACTCACAGTTACAGTCAAGTGCTGTAAAAATAAAGCTCATTGCAGGCAAAGCAGAACAGTAATTTTCAGATTAACATGGAATTATACTGCAACAGACCAAAGATTTTACTTCAAAGCAATTATAGTTAATGAAAATGATGCTCAGTCCCTCAAGTGCTCTGTCTTCATGGGTTCAAGTTACAGATAAAAGAAACTGCCTTACAAATAGTACAGTGATTAAAAGAACTGAGTAAATCCTTAATAACACACATTTAATTGCCCTGATTAGATTGAGAGAGACTTCTACTTAAATTTCAAAGTTGAATGACCTATTTTAGAGGACCATATAATGTTTAAGTAAACTGGGCCAAATTCTAATGATTGACATTAATTTTAAAAATGGTTATGAGTTGATTAGTTAGCTGATTGTCTTTATAATATATTCATGTGATTATTTAAAATTATATTTGGATATGAATTAGTGACTTAATGTATGTAATACAGTGCAGTGCATTTGAATGGCTGTTTTTCTTTGTTTTTATTTGTTTGTTCATTTTGTTTGTTCAGAAAGTTTCTGCTTACTCACCTGATTTATTTTAGCTTCTTCCATGGACAAACTATATGCTGTTACACTTACTCTATACACATGTGAAGATAGGATTTGGGAGATCTTCCAACTTCCCAGGTCAGTTTGTGCATCTCAGTCAATTTCTTACAACATGTATACATTTACTCCTATCTCTTCCTTTTCCCTCACTCTTACTCACTCTCTCTGAAGGCAATCCTGAGGTTATGCCTTGCAAAAAGCCAAGGTGCTATAAGCGTCCCAACGTGGGCAAGTAGGAGACCGAGGACATTGACTGGAACAAACCTACACTGCAGAGTGTGTGTATACCGCACAGGTACATATGGACACATGTGTGTGATTCTTAGTGATTGTCAATCTGGACTAATCTGAGAACTGGGTAAGCATTTTGGGAAGCTGTTGTCAAAGAGGTTGTAATTCTGTGTCAGATACTGGTGAGACTCAAGGGTCTGTGAAGTGTCTACTGAAGAGGCAAGGAGGTCCAAGTCAAGTATTGTGGGACTTAGGAGTTGACTGAGAGACTCCTTCTGCATGTGCTGTTTGTGTGTGAGGCAGCTGGAGGATCCAAGGATCCAAGGGCTAACTGCTGGGCAGACTGAGTGCAGTTGTTGGAGGGATCCAGAGCATGTGTGTGTTTATGTGTCTGTTTATGTATGCAAGGAGGTGTGAAGACCTGCAGAAGGAGTGGGGCTGTGGGCCTCAAATGCTCATGTCCCAGGTACCTGCAATGAGGGAAAACAAGTTAGCGGATACAAGCAAGCGTACTTAAAATAGGTCCTTCAATTATTTTTTATATTCTGAACCAATTATGTTTACAATAAAGAGAAGCAACAGTATTCCTAGTTTAACTTTGTTGATTTCAGTGGTTTCATACATTTGATCCATTAATCATAGCTTATATATATATTGTAACTTTTCCTCCCAAGTAAACACATGTAATTAATATTCACCATGACAAATCTGTTCCATAAATTCAGTAACAGCAAACTGTTGCATCTGGAATCATCTAGGAAGAAACATAACTAAGATACCTCCCTCTGTCTAGTCTGACCCTCAGCAAGGTCTGCATATTTTAATATCAATAAAAATGAGAATTTACAATTTAGCAATAATTTTAAAAGTAATGTTTAGGTGTGGTTTTCTTTAAAACTTCTATGAAAATTGAACTTACAGAACTGACAATTGAATAACGAAACATCCATTTACTCTGAGGTGGAGAAAGACTTTGAACATCCAATTATGATTGCATGCTTTAGTTCATAACTTTGAAAACGCACCGTGGGAGTTGGTGTGAGATACAGAGACAAGATTAAAAGCAGCAATTTTAATAATGAAAGTTTAACCTCAGACCACACCTTACACTAGGAAGAAAATATTTCCTGAAACATTGTGAAAATTATGGCAATAACCTGTACTGAGTTGTATACGCTCTTGGGCTAGTACTTGGTAACAACCTTCCCATGGCTCTTACATTTTCAGAGTGAAAATCACGACTCTGTACCACATAACCTAAAATCGTAGTGAGAACCTGGTTCCTGGGGTCTCACTATGAAGAAGGCCTGAGATTCACCAGCTGTGCAGCTTCTAGTTTTCTGTGGTAGGTAGCCTAGGACCTGTGGCATTGTTTGCTGCCTCGAATCTGCATATTTTGGAAGCACTGGGATGCACAGTACCATTCTGCAAACAGTCAGAGATCTTCTGAATGTTTTTTTTTTTCAATTTCCTGATGATTTCTGGGAAAATACTTCAATGAAAAAACTGTAGTGTTAGTGAAGTAATGCTTTTTACTAAAATTATATTTCATCATGTTTCTCCAAATAGCTGAAGTTGGCAGATCTCCACTTGCTCTCTGTCCTCCATCAGGGTACTATTTCCAGTCACTTTTAAGTGTCTAGATCACAATCAGATTTTGTTTTAAATCTCTTGGCTAGCTTTTTTAGACCTGACTGGATTAAAGGCAGTTTAAATTAATTGATGCCATCACCAACAGAGACAATTTCAGTGGCACAAGGACCTTGTGTTTTCTTACTGTGTTTATCCTGAATGAGGTAACGCCTGAGCCTGGAGTTTTTGAAGGTCTGTTACAGATTCAAGACAGATGTAAAGGTAGGAGACAACACTTCAAACAGATTTCAAGAAGCTGAGGGAATTTTTGGAGGACCTCCTGATCCAATTTATATACAGGAGATGCTGGAAACATTGTGTTATACCAGATGGCCAGATTGTGCCATGCATCATCACATCAAGTAATGCTCCCTAACATCTTTGCATTTAAATAAATTGTTGTGTAATCATGCATTTTTCAGTGTAAAGAAGATTTTCAGCACAAATTCTAAACGGTTCAGTATAAATACTAAATTCCATTCTATGACTGTGTGAAAATAATGTTGCTGTGCATTTCCATCAACACTTGTGAAATGGCACTCCATGGGCTATAAAAGAGTAGACAGAAGTTCTGTATGACATGGACTTTCACATACTTACATCCTTCCAATGATATTGAGCCTCAAAGTGATTTTCAAATTTTTATCCTCTGGAGGTAAAGCAGCTTAATGGTTCTGTGGCTGTTACTTCTCCTTCTGTTGAATATTACTCCCATGACCTCCCAAATATATTCCAATAGAATTTGTTTGTTGCTGATTTAAAACAAAATGAGTATGCATTGCAAATTAACCTAGGGTAAAAAAGGCTGATTAAAAACGTATGTGAATTTTTAACATTAAACTACGTTCTATTTAAAAAAAAAATCAATTATTTTTAAGCAAAGACAATGTTCAAATAATTAATGGTATTGCAACACAGAGGAAGTAACCTTGGAGTTAACTGTGTTTCTTTGCAGGCCGGGTCCCATTATGAATCTTTTTGCATTACTCAAACTTAAAACCAATGTTATTTTTTAAATACCTTTTTTCCTCACAAGTTTTACCTTGGTATCTTCTATCTTGTTTCTGCCAATCTGTGATCTAGCACCAGCGATTCCCCTACTAATACTGTTTCCACTTGAAATCAGAGATTTGCTCAAGGCCTTTCAGAATATGTTGAGGGCTGCAGCAGCTCCATCAACTGCATCGAAGAATGGGAAATGGAAAATCTTAAGGATTAAGAAAAGGAAAATCTAAAACTTTAGGAAAATCTAAGTTTCATTAACAGTGAAAATAGCATGTTATTCAGATATCAGAAGTCATGAAATACTCATATCTGGCCTTATTGCTTCAGTTCTCAATCAAATCCTCAAGTCTTTGTTTTTTTTGGAAAAGTTTTAACCAGAATTTCAATTTATTTTAGTGATGTCAAGATGTAGTAAGAATCTATGATAAAATACTCCAGTATTAAGAACTCAAAAATGTGTGATGTTAGACACCAGTCTGTCTAATGGCTTGAACTATACTTTTAGATACTGTAAATTATTCCTAACAATTATAGTATATATACCCTTGAGCAAGGGCATGCTTTCTGAATTCAGTCCCCTGTAGAAATACAATGAGAGACATTTTAACCCACTATACTGACTTTGATTGCCCTTTAGAGCAGATTCTGGACTGTTTGTTCAGTCAGCAAGCCTGCAGGTACAGATGAAAGTCATTCCTAAGATACGTGGGATTCTGTATGCCTTGGAGTTTTTACCACATCCACAAACTATGTCCACCTTAATATACTTGCAGGCGTGTCCTGGGAGGCTGTCCGCAGACAGCTCACAAGGACATGCGTCGTTACAAACATAGTATTGACATCATAAATCTGTCTTCTTCCTCCTTGTGCTTTGAAAGTTTATGTGTTAGTGCCACTGCTTTTTTCTGTTGCCTCCACTCTTCCCCTCATCATCCGTTGTCACTTCACTTTCTCTGGCAAGTATAGAAGTGTGTACAGAAGGCAGATTCACTGGGTCTCTCTATTTCTAGACACAATTATTCCAGGGAATAAAGCAACTCTGTTTATTACATAACCAATATTTATATCTGAACTTGAGTTAACTTCATATTATTGCTTACTGCGTGCCCAAGCTTTCTCAGTGGTGATGAATGCAGCCTTGAACACAGGAAAAGAACTTACATTCATGTACAGTCTTTATGTTATGCTATGGGAGTCCTGGCCAATGATGCAAGAAATTAGTAAGTTAAAAATCCTCTGTAGCCATACACCACTGTTCTATACCATCATTTTCAGACTTTAAGCTATTACATTCCTCCCTATCCAAAAAAAAAAAAAAAAAAAA
>NW_010412265.1:7223-7906 GCF_000710305.1 Buceros rhinoceros silvestris
ATCCCAAAAAAAAAAAAAAAAAAACAACCCCACCCCCCCACAAAAAAAAAAAAAAGGAGAGAGAGAGAGAGATGGGAGGAAGCAGTTTCACCACTATCCCTCCATCCCTCCCTCTGTGCTTGGCAATGTACCTAGCAGACCAAGATGATTCCAAGGAAAAAATGTTTCAGTCTTAGAGAAAAATCAGTTCTGAAGAAGTGATTGATCATGCTTCAGTTTTCCTCTCAAGCAGCTCCTATGAACTTTGTATTTATTTAATTTGTTTTATGTCTCAAACTAGACCTAACCTCTAGAGCTTTATTTATCAGATTGCTATGTATTTCATGCACACATTTATAGGTATTTCACCGTTTTTCCGTATGTATGAAGAAGTTCTTGCAGCCAGACCTCTGGCTCATATAGCCTTGTGATGTGTTGGCAGAAGATCTCTTTTTTAGGAGAATTTGCTTTAACTATCCAGTTTGTATTCCCTACCATGTGACGTCAGCTGCACCTCCATTTTTCATTGGTTAAAAGTTTTCACAGGTCTGTTCGATTTTCGCGCGCCGTTTCTGCTTTAAAAGCAGCCATGCTGAGCCCGTGAAAAGTTAGTCTTTCTGCACTCTCGGCCACCCCGGACCACATCGGAGCAACCCCCTTCAGACTCCGGCAGCCGCACCAGGAACCGCTGAGCTCAAAAGCCA
>NW_010412266.1:0-259 GCF_000710305.1 Buceros rhinoceros silvestris
GGGGCGGGGGTGGCAGACCTGGAGCCAGTTGCATGCGGGACGTGTACGGCGCGCTGTTCCCAACCCACCCCCTTCCCCGGAAACATCAGCGCCATCCAGGTGGCTTCTCCCCCCCCACCACCCCAACTCCCCTCCCTTCATCCTGCGTGTTTAACCCCTTATTTTATTCTATTTTATTTTCTCGAGGGGTCGCCGCGGATCAGCCGGGGAGGTCCCCGGCAGCGGTGCGCCCTGCCCGGCTCTCCCCGCTCCCCTCCCG
>NW_010412266.1:480-6503 GCF_000710305.1 Buceros rhinoceros silvestris
AGTTTAGTTTTTCTGCTTTTTTGTTTTGTTTTTGTTTTCCTTGAGCCTATATTTTGCTTGGTGATTTAAGAAGGAAAAACCAAAATCCTTTAGAAAAGAGAAAAAAATACACGAGTCTTAAAAGTTTGTATGTAATAGCATGCAAATAATATCCGAGTTAATTTAACGATGTTGGGAAGAAGCCGAATGCACTATATACAGGAAACAATTGGGTTAAATAATACTGTTTTATAGAGATTTAAAATTATCTATGCTCTTAAAAAAAAATAGTGGAGGTGGGGTGGGGGAAGAGGTAACAATTCGTGGGTGACCTGAAGGCAATAGAGTAATATATGGACTGCGAAGGGTTGGCTGCTATCTCACTATGCACCAGATTTATTTATTAAACCCTCGGGAAACGGAAATCTTATTTTAACCTCGATGTTGAAAGAAGGAAAGAAAAAAAATGCACATTATTTGTGGCGCAAAAAAAAAAATTCGAGCGCTTGGAGCAAAAGCGGGGCCGATCCTGCGCGGAGGAGCCGGGTTTGCGGGTTTTTTAACGAGTTGCTTATTTAAAAAAGAAAAACATTAAAAAAAAGTGGGGGTGAACACAAGGGTCTTGGGGACAGAGCAAGCTGGTGCATTTTAGAGATTGATCGTGCGAAGCGTTTTTAACGACCTCTTGTTTCGATTTGTGACGGTTTTAACGATGTTGCATCAAGATAAAGAAAAAAAAAACTTATATTCAACTAGAGCCTGGGTCGGGTTTTCTCTTAATTGGGGGGTGGAGGGCGGGGATCCCCCAGCATCGGCTTTTGGTGCTACTTCTTCCCTTGGAGGGTTGATGGCAAACGCCGGGCGAGGGGTCTCGGCGTCTGGGGGCATAAATCCGGCGGTGACTGACGCTTGCGAGCCAGGATCACCATCAGCTCTGAACTCCGGTGCTTCACTTTTCCTGCTTTTATTTTCCAGCCCCCTTTTTTTTTTTCCCTCCTGTCCCAAAGTGCCCTGGAGACCTTCGTCCCCGCTGCTGCTGAAAAATCACCTTCGCCCCAGCCTGAATCCTGTTTGGTCCCAGTTTGACACCGACCCGATGAGCCGCTGGTTGATTTTAACTGGTAATAAATGATTTTTTTTCTTTCCTCTTTTGACTTTTCCCTTTTGAGTTTTTAATTAAAGGAGGGCAAAAATAAAACCCCCAAACAAACACACCCTTTTCCTAAAGGAAAGCTTTAGGCTTGGTATTTTTACAGATGTTTCGGGGTGTTTTGGGGGGATGTTTGCTCCTGGCAGCTCTGCCCCGTGTCCTTGGCAGCCCGAGTGTGGCTGCCCTGCTCACAGCTTTCCCCGGCTCTGCCAGGCTCAGTGGGGCAATTGGCAACATAGCCCTTGGTCCAACATATTTCTGAGCATTTTATATATATTTTATGTTTTTTTTCTTCCTATATTTTTGCCCAGGCTCAGCCATGGCATGTGCCCAGCTAGGAGCTGCCCCGGCATGCTGGCTGTGGCGTGTTTCCTCCTGCCGCTCTCCATAAATCACGGCTGTGCTGATGCAGCCCTCTGGGACTGGCTGTCCCCAGGCTTTGTGGGGTGCATGTGGCCCCAGAATCCTCTGGTCCTGCCTCCCCTGCACCCTCAGACTTCAGCCCCCCATTTTCTTACACCACTTCGGGCTTGTCAGCATCTTATTTTGCATCATTTTTTGAGCTGCCTGAGACTCGCAATCTCAGGCTTGTATTTTGGGGTGGGAGCTGTGATGTGTAGCAGGACCCTTGCACCAGGGCTGGGCAGAAAGGGGGCTTGGGGGGGTGGATTTCACCTCCAATTCTTTTTTTTATTTAGAGCTGGGGAAACTTTGCAAACCTGGCTCCAAAAAGGACCTGTCCTGCTGCCTGCGCAGCCTCTTGCAGGACGTTGTCTCCTCTCCCTGTTTGTTTTTTGGAGGGGTGAATCATGGCTCCCCACTGGGTTATTCCCCAACTTTTCCTCCCAATTTCTCTTTTTTGGGGGGGGGACAGTGCTTCCAGCAGCCTGCCTGTGACTAAAAATTTGGGGAGGAGAAGATGTCTGGGGCCAGCGCCTTCCTCAAATTGCCCCTAGGACTTCGGACCCCCCATCTATTTTCTCACCCCTGGATCTCACTGTGGTCCTCACTCCCTGTGGGCACGTCCTCTGTATCCCCAGGGGTTGGTGGCCCCTTTCCTGGCTGTGGTGGTGCTGGCTGGAGGAGCAGAGCTGGCTTGGTGGCTCTGGAGTTTTGAGGGTCTCACCACAGGATCCAGCGCGATGCCCAAGGAGTGGCTGTGATTGTCTCCTGCCAAACAACTCCTTTCCCCACGGCCTCGGCACAGCGAAAAGAACATTTTGGGGCTGAGGACACCTGATTTTCCCCCTGTTCTTGGTACTCAGCACTGCTTGTCCTCTCTGTTCCCTTCCTTTTTGATTTATATTTTATTTTTAATTATTTTTGGGGGAGTTGCAGCAAGCTGGGGCAGATACAACCTGCGTCTCACTGTGTTGCTTCCCTGGAAGCAGAGTTTGATCGCGGTGCTACCCCTTCTCCTTCCTTTCCGATTGTCCGAGGACAGCTGGATGTGACCCCCAACTGCTTGCACACTGATTTTATTTTTTATTTGTTCCCCACTGATTTATCTTTTTTCCCCAGCACCTCCTAGAAATCCCCCAAGCAGTGGAGTAGCTGGAGCAGGGCATGGGATGTTATTGCCACCAGTTAATGGTGGTCCTCTGTGGGGATTTCCCCCCCACGGCAGCTCCCCAGGGAGATTTGGGGATGGAGTTGCACCCTCCTGCCCTGGTGCAGTGCTGGGGTGTGGTTGGGGACCCCTCAGTAATCTCCACTCCCCTGACTTGTTCCTGGGGGGTGGCTGCTGTGGATCCAGCTGTGCTCCTATTTGGTGAAGAAATAATAAACTGAAGCAGTTTATGCCCGAATGGGGCTGGTTTATGACTTGTCTCCTTGCTGGGGCTGAGCCGCCTGCTGCACCATGGGCTGGGAGGGGGTGTCTGGGTGCTCCCTGCTTGGTTTTTGCAGCATCTTTTTTCGGGTGGGGGCTGCAATATGTTGATCTTTGCTGCAGGACCGTGGGTTTGTGCAGTGTTGTGGAGCTGCATGGTCAGAGCATGTTGGCACATGTTTAGGGATGGGGGGGCGTTGTGGGACAGTGTGCCCTGTCAGTGTGTGTTGCTGGTGCCGCAAGGCTGCGGACATTCTTGGGGTGCCATGTCTGTGTGTTCCAGGAGGGCGCTTGGAATTTTTGGGTTGCTCTGACCCTTTTTAAAGCTTTTTTTTTTGTTTGTTTCTAATTTCTCATGATCTCTGAGCGGGGCTGGAGCCCCCTTCCCTGAGTAGTTGCTGCTGTTTGAGGGCTGAAGGACCTGGAGACATTACATGCTCCCTCCTGCAAGGCTCTGCCAGCCCCTGCACCCACCCTGGGCATCTCCTGCACCCCAGCTTCAGCTTGCCCTTGGTGCAGTGTGAAAGCAGCAGCCCCAAGGGGTGGCTGTCTCATGGGGTGGGAGTGTGGGGACAAGCCCTGGGAGGGGTTGGCATATGGTTTCCTTCACACGGAGCTTTTTAAACCCATTTTCAAGCTTTATGTGCACGTTGATACATGTTTGAAGGCACCACAGGCTGGGAAATGGCCAAAACTCCTCCAGCTGTCCCTGCTGATGGGTTTTACCCCCCTCTTTTACTGGGCAGAAGGGTAATTTTGGCGGATGCTCAGTCCTAAACACAGCGGCACCCTGGAGCACCTTTCCCAAGCACACACGGGTGCCCAGAACTGGTTACCACCCCTGGCAAAACCACTCACCAACTGGTTAGCGGCATCCCCCGGTAACAATTAGCCGATCGTTGCAGATAACCCGGTTTCTGCAAACAGGCGGAAAACCGCAACAGGCTGATCAATGCGGCATCACCAAAGTCCCCCCCTCGCTCCTTCCTCCTCAATAATTGATGCTGCTGCCCCGCGGGTTTGCCACCCAACCACCGCAGCCCGTTGCGCGCAAGTCCTGACGTCTCGGTAACGTGATAACTCCAGCCCTGGGATATTAAATCATGGGTGAGGAAGTGGGGTGGGCTGCTGGGCGTGCATGGATCTGGGGCTATGGTCACTCAAAAAGCAGGAACTCATTCAATTCCCAGCAAACTAAATCCCCTAACGAAACAAAAACCCTGGCGCTGGCTCTGAGAGGCTGTGTGGGACAAGCCATGCTCGGGGCGGACCCGTTGCAAACCGTGCCCAGAGTTGATGTTTTTTGGCTCGAGATGATTGTTATACTCTGGGTCGGCCAAAGTTTGCCTTTTGCGCATTCCCTCCCTCCTGTGCTCCGGGTCCGGCTGCCTTCTCAGTGCTCCTGCGTCCCTGGGAGCTGAACGCTGCCCCGCTCTCCATACATAAAACCATGTATATATTTATAAATACACATAAACACACATGTCACCTGGGAAAAAATTGAGCTCGTTGGTTTCTGCCCGCTCATGGGCTCGCTCTTTTTGGCACTTTCATGGCTCATCCCTACAACCGGGATTTATTCCTAGTGAGTTCCCTCTGCCTTCCCCAAGCCAGCACATCCCTGTGGCACCAGTATCTCCCCTATAACGCCAGCAGGAGCTGAGATCCTTCCTGACAGCCGACACACAGAAACACCCCCCCCACATACTGTGAACGGGACCGCAACGGGGTTTTGATTCCAAACTCCCTGCTTTTGGGTGGGTCGGCATCGCCCAGGGATGCTGCTGCTGGGGGAGGTGGGAGGCAGAATGCCAGGATATAGGACAGTGGGTGTGGGATGCAGGTAGTGGGATGTGGGGGTGGGATACAGGAGGTGGGATGTGGAGCAGGTGGGATGCAGGAGATGAAGTGCAGGATCCATGGATACAGGTCAGTGGACGTGGGATGCGGGTAATGGGATGCAGGATATGGTTGTGGGATACGAGAGGTGAGATTTGGGATACAGGAGTGGGATGGAGCAGCTTGGATGGAGGAGGTTGGATGCAGCATGCCACAATACATGACATGGATATGGGATGCAGGTAGTAGGATGAAAGATATGAGGGTGGGATGCAGGAGATGGGATGCGGGAGATGGAATGGAGAGTGCCAGGATACAGAACATAGGATGTGGGATGAAGGACTGAGATGTGGGATATGGAGGTAGGATGTTAGATGCAGCGGCATATGGGATGCACGATGCTGGATGTGGGCTGCAGGATGCAAGATGTGGGACGTGACAAATAGGATACAGGAACTGGGATGCAGGATATGGGGTACAGAAAATGGAATATGGGATTGGGATGCTCCCCTGCAGCCACAACCCTTCGCTTTCCCAGCTGCCCACACTTTGCAGCTCTCCTTGGTGTCATCCCTGGTGCTCAGGTGTCCCCTCATCCCCCGTGCTGGCCCCACAACTCCTCACCCCTGCCTGCCAGGCTCCCCACTTAAGTCGTCAGCTTTGATCCAAAGGCTCCTTGGGTTTTCCCCCACCACCCTGCACCACCACCCCCTGCTTACTCCCTTTCCGTGTATGAGAGCTAGGGGAGGGTGGGGAGGCTGAAGAGAGGAGGTACAGGTAGAGCATCCTCCCCCCAACACCAGGTTATTTTATTTATTCATGTACCAGGCCGAGGTGGGAGCGCGGCATCGCGCAGCCCTGGCAGCTGTCTGCTCCCTGGGAGCGCAAGCTGTAATTTGCACAAGCAAAAATAAACTAATTGTTATTTTCAATTTACATAAAGGGAAGAGTGGTGGGGGTGGCATCTGGGAGGGCGAGGGGGAGCCTCGTGCTCCTGCGCTGCAGGACCAGCTCTTCCCCTGTTCCTGTGGGTCTCACCCTGCCTGTCTGGGGGACGACGTTAGGGGCTGGAGGAGCTGACAGCTACGGAGACGGAGGGACTGGACCATCATCTTCCTCGCCATGAGGACAGGGCTGCTGGCCCACCTCCCGTTGCGATGCACGAAGCTTGTCTTGATGCAGGCACAACTCAGAGGGAGAGGACAACTGCTTTCATCAGCAGGA
>NW_010412266.1:6629-8194 GCF_000710305.1 Buceros rhinoceros silvestris
AGTTGTGGAGGTGCTCAGGTAGGTTTATTTGGGTTTTTCACTTCGGCCATGGTGTGTGTGGCTCAAAACAGTGTCTGGTCAGTGACAACCACAAGACAAAGCTGGAACTCGAGCTGAGGGGACACCACACATGGTCACAATCCCTTTTGCTTCTTAGTGCAGGTCCTTTGTTTTCTGAGGCTTCTTTTGGGGGCTTTTTCAAGCCCAAACACCTTTTATCCCAGAAGGTTATTGCTTCCACTTCTGCTGAGTTGACGAGTCTCTCATGTGGACACCAGTGGTGAGTCTCTAGCCCTTGCTCAACCAGTAGGATGGCTGGAGGGGCCATCTTGAAGACCATCCTACAGGAAGACTGTAGACCTTGGAGACTTTCAACCATTGTCTCGAGCAAGAGCTGCAGAAGGGCACCTGGTGGGGACACGTTTGCTGGATCTGGGCTTGTGATGGAGGTGAGTGTGACACTAAATAGCAGAGAGGACTGTGAGTGCTCTTCTCTTGTCAGCTCGGGGCAGCTTAAGGACTCCTCGGGCCGAGCAGGAAGAAGAGGAGAAAGAGGAACACATCCGTGGCCATTGGATTGGGTGGAGATTGAAGATGCTGGTGCTCACTGTCTCCAGAAGCATCCCCACCATGCGACAAGGGAGACCCCCAGCCACGCCAGCACATCCCGGGAGCCTTTGTCATAACACTTCGAACGAGGCACCGCGGGCGTTTAATTTAGATTTACGCCGACAGGTTCTGTCCGTTAATTAAATATCAATTGATTGTTCGGCGAACACTTCCTTGGGTTTATCGCGTTTCTCAGAGACAAATCAAATTGCCACGTCATTAACTTGCAGCTATACAATCCATACATAATTACTGCCTTATTAATACCTTCGAGTTACGAGGAAGTTTTAGGCAATTAATATTTGTGGGATAGTTTGTATCAAGTTAATTCCATCAGGGTTATGTTAATAATGCGGACATCTAATAAGCGGGATAATTAACGTCTTTCTCGTTAGCGTCTTCTCAGATGCCAGTTAAATGTCAGGCCAGCCTTTGTGGCCAGGCTGCGTTTAATTAAACACGTTATTACAGAGGGACTCATGTCTGTTACATGTGAATAGAGCCAGGCTGGAGCGGCACACAGCTCCTGCCCTGCCTGGGCTGTGGATGCAAAATGGGCTTGGGGATGGTTTGGAACTGGGATTCGGGGGCTGTTCACAAGCCAGGATGAAGGAGGAGGCATGTTTTTGCCTTGCAGGAGGATCAGGATACTGCTCTGATTAATGTTGGTCTGTTGTTGGTTGATTCAGAGCAAGGTTGATTGATCTGGATTGGTCTTTCAAAAAAGTGGCTGAAGCCATGGGCTGTTTCACAGCCGTGTCAATGTGACACTGAGGGACATGGTTCAGGGACCCTGGCAGTGCAGGGTGAACAGTTGGACTCGATGACCTTACAGGTCTCTTCCAACCAGACGATTCTGCGATTCTGTGATTCCCTGATGTGGATACGGGCACAGTGGCGTGGGCAAGGCACTGGCTAGCCTCTGCGGGGGGGTGTTCCCGGCCAACCCCACCTTT
>NW_010412266.1:8223-9907 GCF_000710305.1 Buceros rhinoceros silvestris
GGCGACGCCTCTTTTTAGCCTCTGCAGTGGTGTTTCCCTGGCAAGCCCAACCTTGGCTGCAACTCCATGATTGCCATGAAAATTCAGGCAAATCTTAGGCTCAGCTTGAGCCAAAAGGTGGAGGTTTTGGTTGGGTGTCTTCCTGGGCTGGCAGGTTTGCCAGTGCGCCCCAGCCCTAGGATAATCTCACCCCACGTTGCTTCCCTGGGCTTTTCACGCTGCCTCATCCCTCGAGCTGCTGCCACAGGGAAAACCAGCAGAGGAATGTGGCTGTTGTTCCCCATGGCAGGGACTGGTGGGACATCTCCATCTCCTGACATAAATGCTGCCAGAATGCCCACCGGACAGGGATGTGCATCAGCTGTGCAAGAGGTTTTGGCTGTTTAGATCTTCACTGGGAGATGCCCACAAATGTCTGGGCCTGGCTGGCTCTGCCCACAGCCTTCCCTTCCCCGGTGCTCATGAATAAAAGATCAGCCCTATCTACCTGGCCTCTTTGTCTTTGTGAAATATTCATCTGCTGCTGATTAAGTTTTAAGGAAGGGACATGTTACCCAGGTGGGTTGTTGTGCTCTAGCTGCTCAGAGACAGCAGGTTTGGGGTGGAAATCCATGAAATTG
Organism: Buceros rhinoceros silvestris; assembly: GCF_000710305.1. Lineage (NCBI taxonomy): Eukaryota > Metazoa > Chordata > Aves > Bucerotiformes > Bucerotidae > Buceros > Buceros rhinoceros. The sequence continues at coordinate 8,844 of NW_010412266.1, forward strand.
GGGTTTGCCCCCTCTGATTGCTCCAGGAGAAGGATGGGGAGAGTTTTGCTCCTTCTCTGCTTACGTCTGGGCTCCCTGCAAGAAATCCTTGTGGGATCATGGAAGGGGGAGGACCAGGCTGGGCTCAGCTCCTGGTCAGGGAGGTGACTTGATGAAGAGCAAAGCCCAGCACTTCCAGAGCACACCAGAAAGAGCTGAATGCAGGAGAGGCGACTCAAGCCTTGCCACCATGACAGAGAGGACAAAAAAAGGCCTTGGGTGACCTGAAAGAGGACCTCCATCCCATGGATGCCTTCCTGGCCTGAGGTTCCTGCCTATGAATATTTGAGGAGCCAACGAGGGGGTCCTGAGGTTCTCCTGGGATGGGGCATTAGTGCAGGCTGAGGAAGCACCAGGCAGGGAGCAGAGTGAAGAAAACCGTGACGAAAAACCAAGCAAAAGTCTGCCAAAGCCACAAGGTCAGGTATGAAATATTGATGGGGCCATGCCATGCTGGAAGGGAGGTGTGGAGATCTTGGTGAGGCTGCAGTACCCCAGGTCTGGCTTCCTTCTGACCCATCACACATACACAGCCATCAGAGTTTTGGGCAGTAGTTAAAGATGTATGAAGCTGGTTTTTCAACCACTGGACCCATTTGACACCATGACTCCCTGGTGCTCCTCTCCTGTTCTCTGTAAAAGGTGGGCAGTGGGACTGGGAGAGGAGACATGGTGGCCCCAGTGTGAGTGACACTCTGTGGGCTTGGCTGTGTGGGAAGCACCCGGTGTGGGCCTGGTGGTGGGGTGGTGGGGTGGGAGGGATGGGCCATAGGATGGAGGTGGTTAGATGGGTGGGATGGGCAATGGGTGGGAGGTGGTTGCCCAGGAAGAATGAGCAACAGGCTGGAGGTGGGAGAGATGGGCAGCAGAATGGAGACGGTTGGATGAGAAGGATGGGCAATGGAAGGGAAGCGATTTACCAGGAGGGATGGGCAATGGGAGGCAGTGGGTGAGTGTGAGGGATGGTGGTGGTGGATTTGGAGGGATGGCAACAGGCTTGAGTTGGCTGTGAGGAAGGGACGGGA
>NW_010412266.1:10067-11487 GCF_000710305.1 Buceros rhinoceros silvestris
TTGTGGTGGTAGGGATAGGCAATGGAATTGAGGCATTTGAGTTGGAGGGATGGGCAATAGGAGACAGATGGATTATGGGAGGAATGGGCAATGGGATGAAGGTGGTTGGATGGGAGGGATGGGGCCTTCAGGCGAAGGCCTGTCCCCAGATGCTCCCTTTTTGGGGTGGCTGTGTATGCTCTTCAGCCCATCCATGTCCCATCTGTGTGAGCGGCGCAGAGGCAGGGCTGCTGCCCGCGGGACCTGGCCCGTATCCAAATCACCACGTCCAGCAGAGACATTAGCCCCATGCCCAAGGCCCATCTTCTTCCTTCCTTGCTGCTGCATCTCCTCCGCGCAGCCCCTGGACCACCCCAAAGATGAAGTTCCCGAGCCGGTGTTGAATCAACTCTTCCTAGAAATAACACGCCATCAAGAGCCGTATTTTCTTACACAAATGATTTCCTTTTGCCTCCCTGCAAGCTCATTAGCATTCCTAAACACGACCGCCCGGATCGATGCGGTGCTGGGCCAACGCACGGCAGTCGATTCTTGTTTGCCAGGAGACTTTACTTCCCCATCTAATCAGGCAAGGCAATGTCTTTCTCCTGGCTTTCTGCTCTGGTATTGGTCACCCGCTGATTAATTTCCGATGGGTTCGTTCATCGGAGAAGGAGGCTCTCCAGTTTAATTAGGAACGGGGAATATGAGCGCGTGTTGTCGTGCAGCGGGACAGCGGTGGGTTTTTGCAGAAGCTTGGAGGGAGTTTCAGCTTTTCTTAAAATTAAATTATAAAAAAGCCTAACTCGGAATAAAAGGTCTCTGGGCTTTGTGCTTGCAAGGACAGCGTCCGGCACGGGAGCTGATGTAAGCAGCTTCACTGCCACCTGCCTGAGCCTGACCCAGCCCTCTTCACAGCCTGTCGCAAGCATCTTGTTGAGATGCCGTTCCAAAGACGGTGAATGCCACCAGATATTAGGGGACAGAGAGACTCTTTGCTCATAGGACGGAAGGGCTGCACTCACGGTGCCAGCCTTGCCCTCCCCCACCCCATGCCGTGTCGTCCCTGCAGCAGCTACGTGGCTCGTGGGTCCGTGCACACGCGCTCGCTCCTGTCGGCTTTGCTGGCTCCGGGTCTCCTTGCGAGGAGCTGCCGAGTCAGCAGCCTGCACATCTGCAGCGCAGGATCCACCGGAGGACGATATTAATCAGTGTTTTTCTCCCGGACTTTGGCAGCTTCCCTGCGCTCGCAGCTGTGCCTGCGCCTTGGGAAATAAGCTCCAGCGGCTCCTTCGCACATCTTCAGCGCAGGATCCACCGGAGGACGATATTAATCAGTGTTTTTCTCCCGGACTTTGGCAGCTTCCCTGCGCTCGCAGCTGTGCCTGCGCCTTGGGAAATAAGCTCCAGCGGCTCCTTCGCTGCCTGCGGTGGAGGTGGG
>NW_010412266.1:11519-16434 GCF_000710305.1 Buceros rhinoceros silvestris
AAAGCCCCCGTGCCTCCTTGCGTGCCTGGGGGGGGGGGGGGGGGGGGGGGGTCGCACCCTCTCCCCAGGCGCTTTTGGGGCCGTGGGGAACAGATGTGTCCCGCTCCGCCGGGTGAACTGGAGGGCAGGGAGATGCTGCTAAAGCCCCAGTGCTGGGGGGTGCTGCCCTGGCACCCCTCCCCAGGCATAAAGCAGCTTAGTCCCTTCACAGAGGTTACAGAACCACAGAACCGTTTGGGTTGGAGAAGACCTTTATGCTCAAGTTCCCCCAGCACTGCCAGGTCCCCACTGACCCCTGGCCCTCAGCACCACCTCCACACGCCTGTGCAACCCCTCCAGGGATGGGGACTCCACCACTGCCCTGGGCAGCCTGGGACAGCCCTGCACAACCCCAGCAGGAAACAAATTGTTCCTCAGGGACAGCCAAAACCTTCCCTGGTGCATCTTGAGGCCATTTCCTCTTTTCCTACTTGTTCCTGGGGAGGAGAGACTGATCCCCAACTTGCTCCAACCTCCTGAAATTCAGGGAGTTGTGGAGAGCCAGAAGGTCTCCCTTGAGCCTCCTTTTCTCCAGGCTCAACCCCCCAGGTCCCTCAACCACTCCTCGGTGTACTTGTGTTCCAGACCCTGCACCAGCTTCATTGTCCTTCTCAGTCCTCCTTACAAGGAGTTTGTGCTCCTTGGAGTATCTTCGGACATTATAGATGTATTTGGACCATTCTGTGATGCTATGATTATCTCCACCAATGAGACCACACAGCTCAGCACTTTGTGCATTGTCAGGGTCTCAAACCCTCTCCATGATGCTCAAGAGTGGGGAATAAGGTGTCTTAGGGCCTGGGGTCCTCACTGAGATGGAGTACAGCGCGTTAGTCCCACCCAGCAAGTGTCCCTCAGCCGAGCTCTTGTGCCATCCAGAAACTGAATGAGGTCATGTGGGTCACTGAGATAAAGAACTGGACCAATGCAGCACTTCCCACCGAGGCAGAGATGAGCTTATGGGCATAATGACTTTAATCTCAGCGGGAACGGGTGGGAGGGGCAAAGGAGGGTCTTCTCCCAGTTAAGACCTCCAACCCCATTCTTGGAAAAGAACAGTTCCTAGTGCCTCAGTTTCCCTGGCTGCAAATGTGTGTGTGCAGGGTGGGCTGTGGCTTGGCCCATCTACCTGAGGGTTAAATTATATTGTCCAAAGTACTTTTGGGGGCGTGGCTGCCGTGTACATGTACTTGCAACCCTGTTTTCCATCACCTGGAATTCCAACCTCCTTTCTCCTTCCTTCATCATAGTGTTTGTGGTTAGGGGAAGGCAACGCTGGGGAAACAAGGTGTGGGAGCCTGGGAACTGCCACCCCATGGGCATGGGGACACTTTGGTGGCAGCCAGTGAGGGCAGGGTGAATTTTCTCAACCCTGGCTGGCTCCTACATGTTTTGTTTTGGTGCTGTTCTCCTTTCCCCATGGGCATTGGCTCTCTGCGGGGGTTGGAAGCAGGAGGGGTGCAAGGTGGGGGGGTTGCTCAGTGCAGGCTGCCTCTCGCTCGCGATTGCTTTGTGTGGTGGTGTAATCAGCACTCACTTATTCTCTTTGATTTTTTTTTTTGGTTCTTTTTGTTGTTGCTATTTTTCATGTTTCCACCGTGTCGGCAGTTTTCTCCCCCCGCTAGTCCCTCCTCAGCTCCCCCTTCCCCTGTGATACACCAGAAACCTGAGACCAGGAATCATTCCTTGCAAAAGACTGTTAGTGGGTCACTGGTCTCCTGCTGTGGCATCTTCCAGCCACTGCTTCCAAGCTGTTAACCCCACTCAAGCTGCACGAGCAACCCTCCACACACCCTCCTTGCCCCCATACAGCTCCTCATGCAAAAATCCCCAACAAGCCTGAAATCTACCAGCAAGGGGCCAGAAAAGACCAGTTTGGGGCACTTTGGCCTGGAGAAAATGACTTTGTGGCCTTTGAGTGATCAGACTGGGGATGCTGGTGGCCAGGGGTTTTATTGACCTTTTAGGGATTTGGGGTAATGTGACTGCAGTAGCCAGAGAGGGAAAGGTGGTGGGATCAGACTTTGGAAGATGCTCGGGTAGGTTTGTGGGCAGCAAGGTATTATGGGCAAAGGCAGAGCAACAGAACGACAGGGTTTTGGGGGCTTTGGATGGGGTTTTAGCACTGGGGTACTCTGGGATACTGGAGGCATTGAGGCTTTCATGGCAACAGGCTGGGATCGTCCTGTGGAGGCACAGAGATGTTGGGAGCAGCAAATCCTCCCGGGATGCTGGGGGCAGACTCATGGGGACCAAAACACTGGGGAACATTGGAGCAGGATTTGGGGCAGAAATCTTTTCATGGCCACGGGTGGAGGTGTGAGCAGCTGGGCAGCGCTGTGGGCAGGGAGGTGTTTGGGAACAGCAGGATTGGACCTGCTGGCCCATGGCTGTACAGGGACAGCAGGTGGGATTTGGGGCACCACCACATCAGTCTGGGATAAAGGGTGGGGTGGTAGGTGCCCTGTTGTTGTCAGATATTGGAGGTGAAGGGCTAGGAAAGAGATCTACGTTATTTTCCAGCTGGATAAGGTGAAAATATGCAGAATATTAGGGAAAAAAATCAAGGGAAAGAAATGCAAAGTTGTGTTTTCTTGATGATGAGTCCCAGAAAAGGACCATGTTTTACCTCTTCAGTGTAGGGCAGAGGCTGAAGAACTTTTCCATGCCACACCCTGTATGAGGGGGCTGCTCCGTGCCCGATGCATGTTCAGAGGTGGCCTGGACAGCACTGGGAGGCTCTTTTCCCAGCTGCACCCTGTCTCAGTATTGTTTCCTGGCTTCAACCGTGTGCTGGCAGGGGGAGGAGAGGGTGATCTGCTCGCTCCTCTCAGCTGAGCAGAGGTCTCAATATCTGCATGGCAGCTTGGGTTTGCTCATTGGGGTTACTGGCTTTGCTCTCCTGTTCCCCTGTTTCCTTCAGAGACCATCTCATCAGAAGAGTCTGGACACCTCCACCATATCCCTTAGTCCTTTTTGGGGTTCAGGAGCCCATGCATCATGCTGAGGATTGTCCCAGCTGCACAGAGCAGGTTTTTGGCAGAGCCACACTCTCTGGCTCCTGGATGCTGCTTTGGTTTTGCCCGACTCGACTGGACCATGGGTCAAATATAGTGGTGAGGAATTGCGTCCAGCACAGAGAGAGAGCATCAGGATCCTACAGCATGCAGATTCAGCTGTGGATGGACAACAGGGACCTGGGTTCATGTAGCTACACTAACACCAGCCTGGTGTGGGGCTGTCAACAACCATATTCACCACCTGTCCCTGCTAAGCTGCTGCTGTCCCGCACTCATAGAATCATGGAATGGTTTGGTTGGAAGGGACCTTCAAAGCTCACCCAATCCAACCCCCTGCAGTCAGCAGGGACATCTGCAACTAGAGCAGGTTGCTCAGAGCCCCAAGGACCAACCTGACCTCCAATGTATCCAGGGGTGTGGCTTCTGCCACCTCTCGGGGCAACTTGGGCCAATGTTTCACCACCTTCATCATAAAAATTTTCTTCTTTATATATTCTAAATCTCTCCACTTTTAGTTTTAAACCATCACCCCTTGTCCTGTCACTGCACTCCCTGATCAAAAGCCCCTCCCCAGCTTTCCTGCAGCCCCTTTCAGCACTCAAAGGCCACACTAAGGTCCCCGCTGAAGCCTTCTCTGCTCCAGGCTCAACACCCCCAGCTCTCTCAGCCTGAAAGATAGTTATATATATAAAATACACGTATACAAAATTCTATATGTATACACACACACCCCCAAAAAATGATCAAATAAAACATAAGGAACCTAAATAGTGAATTAGTAATTCAGCAGCAGCAAAGCGCCAGGGAGGGGACAAAGGATCCGACCTGGTGCGTCACAGCAGAGGGCTTCCAGCCCTCAAATCACGTTTATGGCTCCCGCATCTCCTCCAGCCTGCGGGGGAAAGCACTTGTCCTAGAGGTTTGCCACCACTTCCCAAAGTGTGGGGCTGCTAAGGAGAAACAGCACCATGAGGATCTGAAGGTGGCTTTGCAAACTCAAAAAAACATCCATCATGGGTAGAGATGGGCTGACTGTTCTTCCAGTCAGGGGAAGGTGTATGCTTCTCCCCCTACTTGTTTGTCACACGAGGCTCTATCAGGAGCACTCGGTCTCAACTTTTTTGATCTTTTTCCCCACAATTCATTGGAGGTGTTGACTAAAACCAACATGGAGCTGTTAGATGTGCGAACACAAATCAAAAAAACATCCATCATGGGTAGAGATGGGCTGACTGTTCTTCCAGTCAGGGGAAGGTGTATGCTTCTCCCCCTACTTGTTTGTCACACGAGGCTCTATCAGGAGCACTCGGTCTCAACTTTTTTGATCTTTTTCCCCACAATTCATTGGAGGTGTTGACTAAAACCAACATGGAGCTGTTAGATGTGCGAACACAAATCAACGGCCTGTTGCCTGTGCTCCTTGATGTTGTCTTTCCCTTTGGTATTGTTCCCCATTAAACACGGGTGCTTCTAGGAAACTAAAAAAAAATTGCCCAAAATGTAGAACAAGCCAGAATTGTTGATGTGATAAGAAAATGGGGGGGGAAAAATGATATGAGATGAACCCCAAGGCCTCTTTAACCACCACAACTAAGATATCCAATTTTCAGGCTTCTCTAGCCCGGGTTGTGAAGCGAGCAGAGGTGCAGGGACAGTCTCATGACTGAATATTTGCTGATGGTTTCAAAGCAGCCCCTGTTTACACAGGAGACTCCTCTGCACCTCATGGTGACACATGCATCATGTGGCTAACGTGTCCCTGGTTGCCAGGGTTGTCAGTCAGGCATCTCCTAATGGTGCTAAATTCACTTAGAAAAAAAAATCCGGAAAAAAAGAAAAAAAAAACAACACGAAGA
>NW_010412266.1:16518-19814 GCF_000710305.1 Buceros rhinoceros silvestris
GGAAAAAAAGAAAAAAAAAAAAACCACGAAGAAGAAATATTTAAGCAACCAAAACAAAACCTGGCCAGGATCCATAAAGCAAAGAGCTGAGCAAATTGGGGCAATTGTCAAGGGAGGTCAAATCTGTTGCCTGTCAAGGCTGGCAGTTTCCTCTAGAAAGGACTTGATGTAAATCATCTCCCCGTAACATGTGCGGTATCCAGGGGCAGCTCTGGTTTCCTAATGCGCATCGTTTCCGTGGGGCGAGTTTTGCATACGGCAGCCGAGGCTGATTTCACATCACACTGAGCATTTAGCACCGACTCGAGGCTGCTCCTCTCCTGCTGTCTTTCCTGGTCCTGTTCTGATTCGGTTTGATTGTGCTGGGTTTGCAGTCAGGGTGATCTTTCTCAGCGGTGTTGGAGCAAGGGCTGGCAGCACGGGACATGGGTTCAACATCTTGCTTTGCACCGATGTCTTAAGACTGAGAACAAATCTTACAAGGAGCAGCTGAGAGACCCGGGGGAGTTGAGCCTGGAGAAAAGGAGGCTCAGGGGAGACCTTCTGGCTCTCGACAATTCCCTGAATTTCAGGAGGTTGGAGCGAGGTGGGGGTTGGTCTCTGCTCTGCAGGAATAAGTGACAGGACGAGAGGAAACGGCCTTAAGTTGTTCCAGGGGAGGTTTCAGTTGCCCCTGAGGAACAATTTGTTCCCCGCTGGGGTTGTGCAGGGCTGTCCCAGGCTGCCCAGGGCAGTGGTGGAGTCGTCAGTCTCTTCCCTCCAGGAATAAGTGACAGGACGAGAGGAACCGCCCTCAAGTTGTTCCAGGGGAGGTTGAGGTTGGCCCTGAGGACCAACTTGTTCCCCGTTGGGGTTGTGCAGGGCTGTGCCAGGCTGCCCAGGGCAGTGGTGGAGTCCCCATCCCTGGAGGGGTTGCACAGGCTTGTGGAGGTGGTGCTGAGGAACAGGGGTCAGTGGGGACCTGGCAGTGCTGGGGGAGTGGTTGGACTTGAGCTTAAAGGTCTTTTCCAACCTAAACAATTCTGTAGTTATGTGATGTGCCAGAACAAGGAACAGCACAATGATTCAAACCATCTCCACCTCAAAAAAGAACCATGTAGCTCCTTAGGGCACCTATAACTTCCCCAAGAGACTGGGCTTTTGGCTACGTCTCTGCTGCTAAGCTCACCAGAGCCACAGACCTCTGGTCCTAGTGCTGGCTGGCATTGCAGGGCCTGTGTCCAACCAACCGAACATAGCTGCAGCATGGGGTGACCTCGTCCAATGGGCATTTTAGTCCTGGTGTGCAGGAATAGTCCCTGGCATGGTCTGATTTATTGGCCTTTGCATGTTCGGTTCCCTAAGCCAAAGGGCCAAAGCATCTTCATCTCATCCCCCAAGGGCTCTTCTAAGCTCAGCATCCCGGAGCAAGGACCAGACTTCAGCACCAGTGAAGGAGGACCAGTGTCTCTCGACTGTTCAGTTTCCGTGGCTGGTTTTTGGGGTGTGTTCACTGAGGTTTCCTTCCTGTTGTGTCCATCATATCTTTTCCTCCATGAAATAATTAAAACTGCTTTTCACGTTGCTTCCAAGACCCCTTCTTTCCTGCTTCTTAGCCTCCCCCATTCTCACCTTTATGAAATGTTGTCAGGGCTTTCAACAGCTGCTCTGAGCAAAGCATTTAGAAATTAAAGCCTCCAAGTCTGTGTGCTCCATTAAAATCCACTGGAAGCTGCTTACGGTACCAGGGACGCATCTTAATAGAGTTAATTTGAGGAAGCCGGTTCAGGAGGCAGTGTCTCCTATGGAGAGTGAGTGAGACTTGAAAACAATCTGCCTGCGTCATCCTTCGCAGAAGGAGTCTTCAGAGCTTCTGTCTCACCGCTGGCGACGCACGCGTGGAGGCTGACTTTGCAGTGGCAAACAAGCCACACAGAAATCAAAAAGTGAGGAGCTCACAGATCCCAAACCTCACTCTTTTCCAAGCCAGCCTTGCTTTCCGGGCAGGAGGAATTCGGATGGAGATGTTCGAGATGGATTTGCTGGAGGTCCAGTTGCAGTATGTGCAATCTGCTGCCTGGTGCTCCGATTGGAGAGTTATGGGAGCTGTCAGAGGTAAAGTACACATCCCCTCCTTCCTCTCTTGCGTGTGGAATCACATCCCTGAGACCACGTGCTATCTCTCATTTGTTTGTGACTGTTTGATGTGCAAGACTTGCTATTCCTGGGCGGTTTGGCAGAGGCTAAGCCGTATGTGCCTGCTGATGGAGGTAAAAAAAATATTGACTGTGCCATCAGCGGAATAAGAAGAAAAATGGCTGAGATGAAGAAAATCAAGATCAATTGAGCCTGAACCTAAATTTCCTCCCTTCTTTCCTGTTGGTAGAGCTGAAGAAGACCTAGGCTTGTGTGGTGGCTCTGTCACACTCGGATGATGCTGCCTGGTTGGTGGCCAGGTACCGCAGTTTCATCTGATGAAACCATGAGAATTTTCCCTTGGGCCAGGCAGCTTGGGTCTCTCTATCATCACTGGAGAGAGTCACTGGAGGATCATTCAACCCAAAGTAATAACAGTGCTGGCTTTTCTCTCCAACTGTGAATCAAGCCATGGTCGCACAGCTCAGATGGAGACATGTACAACACAGACATGTACAACACAGTTTGGGGGAGATGTTAATCTGTATCATTCTTCCTCCAGGTCAAGGTGAGATGCTCCAATACTACAGCAAAAAGGTTCACAAATACCTAAGAAAAAGGAGTGGCTAATCACTGTTGTGGTTGTGGTGGGCCAGCCATGACTTCAGTGCTGTCCTGTGCAGCCTTATGATCCTGAGCAGGCTCCAGAGGTTTGGTACATCACCAGGACTTCTGATGTGGGGGGGTCTCTTTGCCCTGTGATGGCTGCTGTTGGTAGAGTGATGCTATGGAAATGCTGTGACCCCTAGAAGTAGGTTTGCAAGGCCATTAGCCACATGTCATCCGTCAGAGCTTAAGGCTGTCTCCTAGAGGATGTCAGCAGAGCCCCCAAGATCTGCACTGGAGAAGTCTGGGGTTGTGTGAGGTTAAATGGCAGGAGAGACATGGGCATCCACTGGGGTGAGGGGAAGAGATATAGAAGATGTTGGTATGGGAAGGGAAGAGAGCAGCATGATCCCTTTGCTGATGAAATGAAGGAAAAGCCCTTTGCAGGGCTCCTTTATTTCAGGCCTTCATACAAAGGCATGGTGGTGGGAGCAGCACCCAGGGCTGAGGCCACCACACTGGCTGCCTCTCCATCCTGATTATTTCCTAAGGCAAAGTGAGACACCACGGGCTCC
>NW_010412266.1:19878-25386 GCF_000710305.1 Buceros rhinoceros silvestris
TTATTTCATAAGGCAAAGTGAGCTACCAGGCGCTCGAAACGCTCAAGAACGGTGGCTAAGGAGCTGTGAAGCATTAACACTGATGAGAGCTTCTCTTGATTAATTCTTTATTATTTTCTTTCAGGCCAGCAGTGGGTTTGTAGTGACAGCCAAGAGGGAGCTGAGGTCATTTAAGTGCCAAGGAGACTGATGGGCTGGACAAGTCCCTGGAGCCCTTCTGCTGTTCACGTGGAGGAAACAGCTCCAGCAGTTGGGGCATAATTTGATTTCTCCTCCTCTCGACCTCTCTGCTGGAGTTGTCAACAGGGGCTGGTGTTCATGAGCTGTCCCAGCACATCATGAGAGCATGCTGGGGAGTGTGGAGTTTCATGCTCCAGCTGAATTGTGATAATAGTGTCTAAAAGCTGCCATCTCGCATCCCTTCTAGCCCGGCTGTGTGGTCCTGCCCTGTCCCTTGGCACAATGCTGACCATGGAGAGCTGATCCAGGGGTGCTTCCCAACACAGAGGACATCACTTTTGTTCTAAGATGGTTTTCTGCTGGTTTAGCTCCTTCAGTGGGACTGGTTGAGCTCTGGGACCAGGCCACAGAGTGTGGGTGTGTTTGGGTAGAGGGACTATCCCTCTTAGTGGCACCCAGCTATTTGACTGGCTCTTCTCCATTGCAAAGCTGCCTGCAGGAACTGGAATACTCTTGATTCCTTCTCTACCATGCCTTCCTATGAGCTGGATACTCTGAAGGCATTGAGACACCTTCCCAGGGTACCTACAGCTGGATGAATCGTGTTCCCAGGTGGCAAAGTCAACCCAAGATATTCTGCCTGTGCCCTGGGGCCATGCCACCATCTTGTGTCAATGCAGCTGTCCTTGGGACTCCCACAGAGCCTGCCTCTGGGGAGATTTGCACTAAAAATCCAACTTCCTAACTTTCCACAGGGTGCAAAGGGTCTTTCTGGCCCCATTTCCAGAGAGCCTGTGTCTGACTTAGGAAGTGCCCTAAGTTTTTGGTAAGGCAGAGACATGTGCCATCCCTGAGGGTAGCAAAGCATGGCTGGAGGCACAGTGCCGGCTCCAAAATATCATCCTGGGTGCACAGGAGAATGCCCGAAGGATACTTCAGACTAAAGCTCCTCCATCTCCAGGCATGCAGCAGGCTCATGGGATGTCCAACTAACGAGCATATAATTATGTCCTTCCCTTCACTCATGTCAAGACTGAATGCTGACCAGAGAGGGTTTGTCTGAAGATTATCCCTGAGGCAACAGGGATGCTCTTGTCTGGAGGACAGCTCACTGGAGATGGCCTGAAGGACTGTTTTAAGCGAATGGTATCAGACTGTTGGATAAAGTCTCTTACAAAGTGCAGTTAAGGAAACTCATTGCTGTGTATCCAAGGAGTTTCATCGAAGGTAACCACTAGGCATGTGAGAAGGGGCTTTTTACTGCTCAATTGATGTCCAAGATCTCCAGCTCTTCTCAGAGAAGGCCATGCCTCTCCAAAGGGGTGAACAAAGTCCTCTGCAGTTTTTTGGTGTTTTTCCCCCTAGGTAATTTTAACCTTGGTCTATTCCCTCATGAGGCTCACAAGAAGCTCACCATGAGCGCTTGCAGAAGGCTGGAGGAGATATGCTATAACTGGGTTGGGGAGATGGATTTCTTCCCATCAGGGATAGAAAGAAAGCTGCAGTTTTGTGTTAAAGAGCTGTCTGAACTCGAAGCGCCCATGCCCTCACCCTGGATTGTCTTGATGCTCTTTGCTGTGCTCCCAGGCTCTTGGAGGGCTGGTTTTGAGAGAGCTTGTCCTCATTTCTCAGCTGATCTAAAAGATATCACCTTTTCTTTGAAATCTTGCAGGTTGCATATCCTCAGACTGCAGTCCCTGAAATATTATCACTTAAAAAGTGACACCTTGTTATGCAGTTGTATGGCCCCATTTAGCCCAGGATCTCACTTCCAGTGCTGACCAGTGGGGGAACCTTAAAGACGGAGCAAGGCAAGGAGAAAGCAGTCCAGAGCTGAGCTGAGCTACCTTTGCAGCCAGCTAATCATGGTATCACAAACTGCAGAGTAAAACCCAAGGATCCAGAACTGGAATCGCTGTCTAAGTCATCCAGGGGTACGTAGGGCTGACAGGAAATATGGATTGGGGCTGAGATGATGAGTAAGTCAAAACTGTGGGGCACACCCCTAAGTGTTGTCTCCAGTGCAGCTGGAGATGGTTTCCCAACCCAGCACAGCAAAAGGGGTTCCAGGACCTTGCTTGACCCTACCAGATGCTCCAAGAATAACAATGGCTTGAATCAAGCTCTATCCTCAGAAATGGCCGTGTCCACACATGCTTGGGAAGCATTTAGCACGGCAACGGGTGGAGGCAGCAGACAGCACAAAGGCAGTTGCAAGAAACTCCCTGGGACATTATGAAACAAGTTAAGCTTGGGGAAATTTCTCAGTCCCCCTCCTCACTCAAAGGCTGGATTTTTCCTTCTCCATCCCTCAGGAGAAAGGAGCCCTGACTGCTGCTGCCTTGGGATGGGACTTGGAGCTGAAGCCTGGTCTCTGAATACAAGCTCAGCCTTGAGGGAGAGAAGCTGAGAGCTACAAAATGCTTAAGACCCATTAGATCATCTGCTCCATCCCCAGGAGGGCCAGCAGGATTGTCCCCCCGAGGTGGCTGGGATGGAAATGCCTGCTGTTATGGGGTTTTCATGATGGTCCTCCGGGAATAGCAGCAGAGCCCAGCATGTCTCTCTGCCAGTGTATGAAACCCTGTGAAATTTCTACCTTTTGCTTCTAGTTAGTGCAGCTTAAGCACCCCCCTTTTCCTGGGGGACCTCTCCTCACCAGGCACAGGAGAACCTTCTTCCATCTGTCTACACATCTGTCTGTCTGCTGAGGTCCCTGCAGTGTTGGTGCCTACCTGCAAGGGATATTGCTGGGCCTTTGGGTCCTGCCAGCCCCCAGGGTAGGACAGGAGGCAGCAACAACGGTGGAGCAATTGGGTAGGATGCAAACAAAGAGAAACAGTGTCCAAGGAGGATTGCCCTCACTTTGAAATTCCCCTGCTGACACGCATCAGGCAATTTCATCTCTCCATCCCTGTGAGTCTGCGTCCTCCTGAGGCTGGTACCACCTTCCCCAAGGTAGGCATGAGCTGAAAGCCAGCAGTGGCTGTTTTCTGGTGGAACAGTGGTAGTATTTATGTATTTGCTTCCAAAACGACAACCTCTGCCACTAAGGGGTCAGGATGTGTCAAAGTGGAGGGCTGAAAATAGGGGCTGGATCAGGGTGGGGATGGTTCAACCCAGCAGCCCAGTGAGTTGAGAGGTGGGGAAGGGTGAGATGAGAAGGACTATGGCTTCCCTGGCCACTGAGATGGGCTCTCTGCAGGAGGGGAGGGAAAGAAACTGTGGGGTCCTAGGTGAGACACCCTTGGGTCTACATTAGGTGCTGTGTCTGCCAAAGGGCTTGGAGAGTCATGCAGAGGTAGAGGAAGAGGGATGGGGTTGTTGGTGCAGCACCTCTGCACGTGGACTTGCCGTGCAATGACCGGTTTTGCCCTATATTGGAGATAATTTGGTAGCCAGCCTATGCCTGGCTCTGCCTAGACTGGGAAGGAACTTACTGCTAGTCAGATCCAGCTGGCAGAGATTTCTCCACTGACATGAAAGCTGTTCCCATCACGCTTCCTTCCACCAAGGCTCCCCTGACCAAATGACCCACGTTCACATGAGCATTGCTTTTCTTAGACATAAGAACCATCCCCTCAGGTCCAGCAGCTCCTGTGTTGAACATACCCAGACGAAGCAGTGAAAGCTTTGGTGGAGCACCGAGTCATGACAAGCTGGGGAAAAAACACGCGGCGCAGAAATAACCAAAGTGTATTTAGACTGTGAACGTGTGTGATTCAATTTAAATTACAAAATGTTTAGAAAGCTGGCTGCTGGCAATGAGGACCTGTCCTTCTCTGTCCATATGCTGCACAGAGCATGGTGAGAGCCTGGACTCCAGCGGGATGGCCAGGTGCTGTCACATCAGTCGTGACCAGAACAGCAATAACTGACCAAAGCATTCATTACGACCTTTGAACAGCAGCTCTGAGGGCTCCAGAGGCTGCTTGTGTCCTGGAGAAGACATGAATCCAACATGGGGCAACTGGTGCATCAGTCAGACCCATGAAGAATTATTGTTCCTAGGTCAAAATGGAGAAAAATTAGCTGATTATTTTTCAGTGCAGTTTGCTGCTGAAGCACCTGAAGAACCTCCAGGGAAGAGGATCTTCTGAGGGCAGGAAGGGCAGCGGTGGGTCTTGCATGGTGTATGCTTTCTGCAATGCTCAGCGCCTGGTTCTAGTGGGTCTGGCTGGGTGAACCAGGTGCCTGCTACCAGGATGGGGTCACGACCACCCTGCTAACTCCCCCAGACCCTTGTGAGCACATCATCATGGATGTACTTGAGCATGTCCTTGCTCTTGCTGCACCTTCAGCCTCCACAGCTGCAGGAAGCTGCTGATAGAACCTGCTGCAATCCTAAGGCTCTAGACCCACCTTCCACCTGCCTAGTTTGGGTCCTGCTCTCATCATTTGCTGCCATTTCACTCACCCCTCCCTATCACTGTGCAGACCCGTTACATGCAATGGAGGTTGGTGAGGCCAGGACCAAGCAGTTGAAATCACAGAGGACTCACCATGTCTCAAAATCATAGAATCATAGAATCATGGATTGGTTTGTGTTGGAAGGGACCTTCAAAGGTCATCTAGTCCAACCTCCTGCATTCAGCAGGGACATCTGCAACTGGAGCACGTTGCTCAGAGCCCCAAGCTCCAACCTGGCTTGGACCTTGAAATTTTCCAGAGATGGGGCTTCTCCCACCTCTCTGGGCAACCAGGGCCAGTGTCTCACCACCCTCAGCATATAAAATTTCTTCCTTCTCTCTAGTTTGAATCTCCCCTCTTGACCCCAGGGTCAAATTGGTCTTGGGCCATATCTGCTAACCTTGTGGCTTCAGTATCATGTTCTTGTTGAAGAAGCAGGATGTGGCAGCCTGTGGGAGGGACAACATGGGTTCTTCCTCCTCTACAGAAACATCTTTTATCAAGCATCTTTGGGATGCTGGTGTTTCTCTGCGCCCACAGGGCAGCTTCCACCATCCCACCCTAGCATTTGCAGCCTTGCAGCTTTCTGTGGTTAACCTGGTGACATCCTCCTCCCTCCGCTCCTCACCCTCCCCTCCCCGTCTCCGTGTTTGCCCCCGCCAACAGCCAGCAAACCTCTTTCAGGTACCTCGGAGCTTTAATTGAAAGCGGTTGATGCTGCGCGCAGGCGGCACACAAACACGCCGAGACCCAGGAGCCACTCTGAAGCCTGACTCAGGTTGGGGAACCTGCCGGCACGTCATGGGGCCGACAGATAATTAAAGTGACAATCGATCACGTGGGAGGAAGGGGGGGATGCAGCTGCGATGGAGGCGGCGATGCCTCTCCCGAGGAAGGCGCAGCAGTGTCGTCAAGCCC
>NW_010412266.1:25508-34195 GCF_000710305.1 Buceros rhinoceros silvestris
GATGGCCCAGACAAAACCACTTTTGGCCACCTCCAACCTGGCTGCATGGCCACCCTCGCCCCCTCACGATGGGGTGTAGAGGGGTTTGAAGTCCCCTGGGTGCTGCTGGTGCAGTACAAAAACGCAGGCTTGATTGCTGGAGTATTGCGGCGTTTAAAAGCGTGAGCAAGAGTGAGACTTGTGTGTGCACGTAAAGACAGATGGGCTAAAATTTCTGAATGCTCATGAAAGATTCAGGGGCGTCACTTGTTAAATTTAATTGGGAGAAACTCGACTCGGTGCCTGACTGCACGGTTTGCTGGCTCTTGCTTAAGAAGTCAACTGACAAGCTTGTCGTATGTAGTTTTTTTCCCCTCTCTCCCTCCTTCCCTCTCTCCCTCCCACCTCTTTTCACCAGCTTCTGCTATGGACTGCGTCGTGAATAATTTGGGGAGCGTCATCTCCTGCCTCTTGTTGGGGCAGGGGCATGGGGAGGAGAGAGGTGGGGTTTTGATGATGCTCTTGGCTGGGGATCCAGGAGATGATAGGAGTTCACATGCTGCCTCTCCTGCAGGTTTCTTGCCTCCCCTCAAGCCAGCGATTTTGATCCAAATCCAGGAAGGGATGTCGGGGGTCAGCATAGATTTGGGCTGTAATCCCTCTGCCATTGGACTGGGGCACTTCCTCATGTGAATGCCCAGTGGTTCACTGCTGGAGCCCAGGGGGAAACCCATGTGCAAACAGGGGTAAAGTTTGATGACTTTTCCTCATGGGTGATTTTTGAAAATCATGGGTGATTTCAATGTGGAAGTTCATGTACTACTTGATCATTATTAAAAAAAAAAAAAAAGATGCCAAGAGGGACTCATCCCTCCGATGAAAGCATCTCTCTGTGTTCATCGTGCCTGCCTCTGCTGCCAGAGAGAAAAATAGGCCCTGCTGGAGGGGCAATTCATCTCATCTGAACTTTGATGTCTGCAGAAAGCTGGATGAATCACACCTGAAAATGCCTACTACTCCCTCATGACTCCAAGAGAACCTGCTGTGACTCCCAGAGGTGTTCTCCTGCTCCACAGCTATCCTCGGAGAGGTGATGTGTACCCTCCTCACTCATATCTAGGTGTGTGGTGTCAGGTGCTCACTTCAGCCCCACTACTGGGCCTGGGACTAGATTTGCTCAAGATCTCCACATCCTTCAGCTCTTCCAGGACACATCCAGCCACAGTACGGTGGGAGCAGGGAGTTTTGGAAACCATGCAACTCCAAAT
This sequence comes from Buceros rhinoceros silvestris, assembly GCF_000710305.1. Taxonomy (NCBI): domain Eukaryota; kingdom Metazoa; phylum Chordata; class Aves; order Bucerotiformes; family Bucerotidae; genus Buceros; species Buceros rhinoceros. The sequence goes on from NW_010412266.1 coordinate 26,756, forward strand.
GGTGCTTCGCTCAAGGTGGGATGCACACAACCTTGTCATAATTCAGGATGTGTCCAAACTGACACAGTGCCCCAAAGGTAAGAGCATGGAGGTCCAGAAGTGATTGCATGCTGTTGTCCCAGATAACCAGCTGCACAGAGCTGACTGCTTTAAGCTTTGCCTCTCTGCAGCCTTACTGGTCATGCAGCCTGAAGGCAGCACACCCAAAGTCATCTCTGCTTTGGGAACCATAGCCCCCCAGACTCAGCTGCCTCTGCGTTCTCCTGGAACGATTTCCAGGATGGAAATGGAGTGGATCGATTGCTTCACTGCAGTGGGTTTGTGAAATGAATATGGCCTCATCACAAATCACTGGAAAACAATCTGATTTTTTTCTTTTATGTGTCTCAGTCCATGATTCTCAGGTCAAAAGGTGGCTTTTGATGAGCATCTGGATGTGCTGGAGTGCCCCTACACAGAGAGGCAGGGACAAGGTTAGGACACAGAGCTGTAGGGGGTAGAACTTTGCTAGGCTTTAGGTGCTGAATTCTCACGTGTTTCACTCGGAGTGAGATGTGTTGATACCAACATCTTGTACACAAGGTTGGTAGGGCCTGTTGTGACAGTACAAATGATGACGGTTTTAAACGAAAGGAGAGAAGATTTACATTAGATATAAAGAAGGACTTTTCTATGAGGAAAGTGGTGAGACACTGGCCCAGGTTGCCCAGAGAGGTGGGAGAAGCCCCATCCCTGGAACCATGGCAGGTCAGGTGCACTGAACAACCTGCTCTAATTGAAGATGTCCCTGCTCACTGGACAGGATGACCTTTGATGGTCCCTTCCAACCCAAAACTTTCTGTGATTTTATGACTCTATTGCACCTTAAAGCAGTTATCACTGCGTTAAGCACAACGTGCTGGCCTCGGACGCATGGTGGAGTAACTAGAATTTAATGTCTTCTCATTTATCAGTTGTGGAGACCTCAACCCCCAAATGCTTTAGTGTGCATGATGTCAATTAAGGCTTAAGTGAATCCACACACTTCACAGAATCACAGAATCCCAGGTTGGAAGGGACCTCAAGAATTATCAAGTCCAACCTTTCTTGACAAAAACCCAGTCTAGGCAAGCTGGCCCAGCCACCCTGTCCAGCAGAATCTTAAGAGTATCCAAAGTTGTGGACTCCACCACTTCCCTGGGGAGATTATTCCAATGGCTGATTGTCCTTGTTGGGAAACATTTTTCTCTTGTGGCAATTGAAATCTTCCCAGGAGTAACTTGTGCCCAGTTGTAGGTTCTGGGGAGATTATTCCAATGGCCGATTGTCCTTGTTGGGAAACATTTTTCTCTTGTGGCAATTGAAATCTTCCCAGGAGTAACTTGTGCCCAGTTGTAGGTGGAAACTACACACAGCTCAGCTGGTGGTGGATGAGCTCACAAAGCTTCTCTAACTCAGGTTTTTTCTGGCCAAGAGCTTTCCCTTGAACCCACAATTGCTGGCTGGGCAGGACCACCTCACATACAGCAGTATCCTTAAAGGCTGAAGGGGCAGTAATGAAAGAGCTGCTTCCTTCCTGCCACGGTTAATTACCCCCTTCATTAACAACTTGCTGTGCGTCTCCAATGTATTGGTCAAGCTTTGCCTTTGACTGTCGGATCTTGCAGACTTTGTCTGCTCTAAGATAAGTTGTATAAAAACCCCCGAGATGACAGCACACAGCCAGGATCCCACAGCTCCGTGATGACTCAGTTACAGTTTCACACTGATTTGGGTTCTGGTTTTGAATTTCTCAGGGTAGATATAGACATTTTAATGGGAAAAAACAACAGGTGAAATTTGCTAATCACCAGAGGGGGAGTTATGAAGCTTTTACCCAACTTCTATTTCACTTCTCTCCTGTGGGACCTCCAGGATCCCTCTGCTAAACTCCTATGGAGGGATGAAGCCCCTGAATTGCTACTCAGAGGGGGAAAACACATTATCATGCAAAAATAAAGGGCTAGTGCAGTCCAGAGTGTGTCAGCCAGCGCCTGGTTTATGGAGACGCCTCAGCAGCAGCCAGAGATGCTCCTGGGTTCAGCGTCTGATGCAGAAAGGGAAGCATTTCTGTGCAAAATCTCTAAAGGAAAAGCAACTGTGTGTTTTGCCCACACTTTCTGCTGGAGGTTCCCTTTGAATTTATCCTTTGGTTATGGGGTTTTTTCCTCCTTTTTTTCCTCTCTAAAAAAGGCAAAACCAACCCCCCTCCTTTTTCTTCACTAACAAAGGAGGAGGAAAAATGATTATTATGAAACGGGAAAAGAGATCTCTGCAATAGAAAATGCTCCCTGTAATTTTTGGTGTTGAAAATGAAATCTCAAAAAATCCCCTACTTTGCTTTGAAGCAGAATAAAAGAAGTTTGAATGACACAGACATTTCTGTATTGTTCTGTACTCCATTTTTCATTTAAAAACTGCAGCAGCCTTTTGATTACTGAGTCTCAAACAGGGTCCATCAACCTGACATCCAGGCCCATCCTGAGATGTCGCAGGAGAACCATGACAACGCCTCAGCAAATACCCTCTGTCAGATTCTGCACCATGAGGATCTGGTGGGCGATCATGCCCTGCAGATATCACATGTCAGCAATGTCATAGGTCCAGATTTCAGACCTTGTCATGGAGGCTGCTGGCAAGGAACTGATGGGTAGAGCTCTAGAGGATGATGGAAACCTCCCATGGGAGTCCTTTGCAACCTTTGATGGAGCCCCAGCTCTTCCCTCATGAACATCGTGCTGCCAATGTCCTGTAGATTCACTGCACAGGTTTCTCAGCACTGTGGCTCCCACCCAGGGTGTAGAGTGGTGGAAGAGATGGACTCAGGACAGAGCTCAACCTCTGGCCATCAAAGAGGTTTAGGAGTTGCTTCAAACATGGATGGTGTTATTCAGAGCTAAGTTGTTCTGCTTGTCATCCAGGGCCAACTACATCCTTTAACTCAAAGGGTATTTGGTAATTCAACCATGCCACCCACCAGAGTGACTTGGTGTGGGGACAGCTGGTGTTTTGCCAGCACTTGGTGCCTACAGTGGAATGCTCTAGAGATTCCTTCAGATCAGTGAAGTCCAAGTCCTCTCTCTGCACGGCTCGTTTTCTCTAAACACCTGAGAAATGAAGGACTGTTTTATTTGCTGAGCTCCAATGAGTCCAGTCCCTCACAAACCCCTTTCCTTGGAGAGACTTACCAAGCTGCATGACTTGGTGTGTAGGCACAGGCAGGAGTCCCGCACCAGGATAAGTCTGTCTTAGGTTAACACTCAACTGAAACTGATGGCCTTGGTGATAAACAAGCGGGTGCCCTGTTACCTGTGGAGCATTTGGGACCCTCAGCACACACTCTGTGTGTAAAGTGAGGTGGGCAGTGTGGTGCTGAGAAAAGGGAGGAGCAGCATTTGCCCAGTCATTGAGAAGACTCACTTTGGTTGCATGCATCTGTATTTCCACAACACTACTTCTGTGGTTTAGAGGTGGGAGCTACCGTACGCCTGTCCTCCCATGTTGCTATAAGGGGATCTCGGGTGTGCTTAGGACATTGAGCTTCTTCCAGGGTGTCCTTACCCACCTTGCTGTGCCAAGGAGCTTCCTGATAACTCATCAGCAGTTGAGCAGAATAGATGGATTTGGATCCACCCTCCTCCAAGATGAAGGTTCTGGTTGTACTCAGGAAGAAAATGAGCTCCTGGTACTTGGGATGCTGCAAGGGCTTAGCCTGGTCTATCTGCTCCTGCAGCATTCTCCTGCTCCCTGGCAGATCTGGCTGTGTTGGTAGAGGCAGGCCCCGGGACTCCAGTGTGGGTGTTTCTGGACCCATCTGAGTCATTCACGGCAGCCTAGCCTACCCTACCCCCCGCCCCATGGTGATGGGAGCTGCTTCCCATGGGGAACTCCTATCAGCCAGCAAATGCTTCACTCCCACTTGGGGGTCATTGATTTAGGCTGCCAATGAGACTGTCGAAAATATTTCATGAAATTAAAACCCAGTAAATAAACAACTCTCCTCCTGCTCCACCCACTGAGGTTTCTAGACATTTCTGTTGTGAAGCTCCCACAAAACCCAGAGGCTTAACAGTGCAACAAGCTCAGGGGTAAGCTGCTGACCTGCTGATGTTGTGGTTGTCCTGTGGGGGAGGTTCAAGGCTGGAGGACTCCGTTTGGGTACCAGTGTCCTGCCTCAGTGAAGAACTTTGCTTGCCCAGGGTTGCCTGACTGTGGAGTAGGGCAGCAATGCTGCCTTCATAAGTCTGTGTCCCCTTGCGGAAGAATTTTGGAAGCTCCCTGTCTGAGTGGAGTCTGGCAAAGAGATCATAGAATCAAAGGTTGTTTATGTTAGAAAAGACCTTTAAGATCATTGAGTCTCCCCATCCCCCCAGCACTGCCAGGTCCCCACTGACCCCTGTCCCTCAGCACCACCTCCACATGCCTGTGCAACCCCTCCAGGGATGGAGACTCCACCACGGCCCTGGGCAGCCTGGGCCAGGCCTTGACAACCCTTTTGGAGAAGAAATTTTTCCCAATGTCCAATCTACACCTCCCCTCGTTGGGGAGGTTGCTGGTTGTTCATGTTGGGACCTATCGTGACGTGAACAATAAGGATCCCGCCTGTGCAACTGCTGTTGGACAGAAAAAGAATCTTGGCCAGAGTTGTCCCGTACACCGGGAATTGATGCACCAGTTACTGATGCAATGGAAACCCTGATGGTTTGTGCTGTTGGGATGTTAAATCCCCAACCCTGAAGTGTTGAGCTTCCCAGGCCTTTCTTGAGGGAGTGGGTGCTCTTGTCTGCAGTGTTGTGGGTGCTTCTCTTCCTTGGTTTGGCTGTATAATTTGTCCTGAGCACCAACCACTGTTGCTACCTACTTCACAACAGAGGGTCACAGAGGCTGCGGACCACAGCCTAGAGCCTGTAGAGCTCAACCAGCAAAAAGCTCATAGCAGAGCAGACAACCAGAGGATAGATGAGATGATTCCAGTGTAATCAACATTAGCAAGGCTGGAGATGGAACCCTTTTCCTGGGAGCACCCATGGAGCACAATCTGGAGAAGGTTGGGAGAAAAAGCAGGCAGAGAGCAGCTTGTGGGCAAGCCAGGGGTCCAATGTTTAATGTTACTGTTGCTTAGGGGCAGAAATAGCTGCTATTAGGTTGCGTTTAGCAATTTGGAGCCAAAACGTTGAGGTCAGGCCACAGAGAGCGTGACCTGGTGTTTCGTGTCCACTGCAATTCCAAGATCTCTCCTCAAGAGCTGTCCCGGGAATGGCATCCCCCTCCTCCTGCTCTGGGTTAGTTGGGACGTTGCTTGCTTCTTTCAGGGGGGATTTTGCTGCCTTTAATTTCACATGGCATGAAAATGTCTGTGTGTGCATGTGGGAAATACGCAGAAGAACAAATATAGGTCTGAGCTACAAAACATGGGGTTTTGCTTGAAGCACCCTGGTCTGTCCCCTTGTGTTTCCCTGCTGCTGGTTGCCCTCTGCAATGGAGATAAGGATGAGGCCAGGCTGAACCTGACATGCCAGCGCTCCAGCACGCCCTGAAGAAGGTGGGAGAGCAGAGGGTGTGAGTCTGGGCCTCTCAGACCTCTCCTGCTGGACTGCTACAGTGCGATTCAGCTCAGCAGAATCTGGACAGTGTGTATGGGGTGACCTGGTCAGCCCCAGCTCCTGTTACGGGGAGATATCATCTGCTTTAGGGTGTGACCCATTTCCAGACCTTTAGGGTGAGGTGATGCATGCAAAGCCTGTGTCTTTCTCATGGGAAAACCCCAGATGGAGACACCTAACTTGAGTGGGCTCGCTTACCTCCTGCCTCAGTTTCTCCATCTGTAAATGGAGAGAAGGGAGGATTGCCTGATATTACAAGGGCTGGCACAACCTAGTAGAGAGCTGGTGCTTTGAAAGGTCAGGCCACCTCTGGTAGCAGAGCTACCTCAGTGAATACGAGTGTCGAATTGCCCGTTGAAATCACCCTGCTCTGCAGGGAAGAATTCCCCACTAAGGAGAGGGGCCAGGCAATCCTGGAAAGGGACAGGGCTATGGGCTGCATTCAGATCAATATCCCTTTTCCTCAACCACCTGTTCTTGCTAGAAGGACAAAATTGTCTCTCTGCCTCCCTGGTTCTCATCCAGCCTCTGCCTCAGACCGGAGCAAAAAAAGGTGTAGCAAAATAAGTGCAGAGGGAAAAGAAACGACCCCATGAGTCCCATGCCCTGCTTTGAGCATGGTGGCACCTGTAGGGATGACTCACAGCTCAGCACTTGGGGGAGCAACTTGGCACAGGGGTAGATTCGTTCCTGATTTCACATCTGACTCGAGAAAAATTGGTGAAAACCCACAAATATCTGAGCACGTTTCACATGATGATGAGGGAAAGTGATGAAGAATTGATGTCTCTGAGTCTGGCCTCGGTGTCACCACTGGCTTGAGGAGATGGGATTGAGATCCTTCCTACAGCAGGGTGGAGCCTGAGTTAACCACTCTGCCTTGGTCATACAACATCTGGACAGCACCTTCTTGCTCTAAAGAGACAACAGACAATTGGCTAGAATGGACTTTCAACGGAAGCAAAGACAGCAGAAATTTCAAGTGTTAAAAGGATGTGGGAAAGTCTGACAGCCCTTAGACTTTGGAGATTCACCTCCATACGGCATCATGTTGGGGGAGGGATGGAAAGACCTTTGTCTATCACTGGGCAATGCAGCGAAAAGGAGGTAGACACCTTCTTGATGCCCATCTGTACTTTGGAGATTGTGAGTTAATGAGGATGCTTCTGTGCAGTCACAGCAATGCTTTCCTTATCCAAGCACGTGCTCTGGGATAACTCTTCCTCTTCCTCTCTGCTTCTGGAGAGATCCTGACTTTGGGGAATTGCATTGCTTTCATCCATCTGGCCAGATTTCTTATAATCATAGAATCATCAAATGGTTTGTGTTGGGACTTTCAAGGCTCACCCAGTCCATCCCCCTGCAGTCAGCAGGGACATCTGCAGCTAGAGTAGGTTGCTCAGAGCCCCAAGCTCCAACCTGACCTGCAATGGGGACAGGCATGGGGCTTCTCCCACCTCTCGGGGAAACCTGGCACAGGCTCTTACCACTATCAGCAGGAGCAATTTCTCCCTTCTCTCTTCTCTGAATCTCCCTCTGTCAGTTGAACTCATCACCCCTCGTCCTGTCACTGCACTCCCTGATCAAAAGCCCCTCCCCAGCTTTCCTGCAGCCCCTTTCAGCACTCAAAGGCCGCACGAAGGTCTCCCCGCAGCCTCCTCTGCTCCAGCCTCAACACCCCCAGCTCTCTCCCCTGCCCTCCCAGCACAGGGCTTCCACCCTGCCAGCACTCCTGGGGCTCCTCTGGCCCCGCTGCAGCAGCTCCGTGTCTCTGCTGTGCTGAGGAGCCCCGAGCTGGAGCCAGCCCTGCAGGGGGGGC
>NW_010412266.1:34268-39340 GCF_000710305.1 Buceros rhinoceros silvestris
AGTCCACTCTGGCCCTGCCGCACTAGAGCCGTGTCTCTGCTGTGCTGAGGACTCCAGAGCGGGACACAGGTGGGTCTCGTCCTTGCTCCCCTCATGAGACATGAAGGGGTGACCTGGTGATGGTGTCTGTGCAGCTATGTGCCACCCATGTGGACTTGATGCAGGAAAAGTGGGTCATTTCTCTGCTAAGCACTCTGAGGTGACTGCCTACCATCTGTGGAGGGGTGCTGCAGCCCCTTCCATGTCTTTCCCAACCACTTCTGCAGGGGTGGGGAAAGCCCACAGCTGTGTTTTCTCTTCCAGCTGCCCCCCACCCTGTCTTGCATCCCACCTCTACTGAAGATCTGTCCTATCTCCCATGGTAGTGAGCTCCACGGTGAATGCGCCTGGGCACCTGTGATGCCCCTGGGTGCCCTCAGTCCTGCCCACTCTTCCTTTCCTCTTCTCCTCCTAGCATCCTCCAGGGCCTGCTGTTATCTTGGGGAGCAGCAGAGACAATCGTTAGCGTTCAACCAGCCACTTGAATTTCCCCCCTTCCCTCAAAGTAATTTTTTCTCACTTCCGCACAGCGTGCGGAGTGAATTTTAGCACCCGTAAACACTTTGCGCTGCTGGCTCCCGGCTAATTGACTCTGACAGTTAGTGTAGTCAGCAGCTGAATGGTGTCACTGGGAATTAGACTGCAGTGATAGACTGCCAGGAGCAAATTACTTTGTCACTTCTCAGCTGACTCTAAAATATGGGGCTTCTTTTTTTTTAAATCTTCTTTTTACTTTTGACTTTTTTCCCCCCAGTTTTTTGTTTTGTTTTTGAGATTTTCTTCCTGCGTGTGTGTGAGCACACGCGGGTGTTTGAAGTCCCGGTAAACCGAGCCTGATTTGTTTAAGGATCATTTTCTGTTGAAGACAACCTGGCAAGTTGGGAACAAACTCCTCTACCCCCACCCTGCCTCCTGATCCCCCCTCCTGTAATGTTTATGAAGCAGGTTCTTGAAATGCTTTTTTAAAGGGGACCCAAGGCGACTGCAGGCAAGTGACTCGCACATGGGGAATGAGATTACACATGGCTCCCGCAGCGCATACATCCCTCTGCCTGTCTGCAGTGTCCCCCCACCCTGGTATCCATCACCTGTCTAGCAGTGCCATGGATCTATCACTCATCCGTCCACCTACACCAGGCATCTTTGATTTGCTTTTTCATCTCCCTGACACATTTCCTTTGCTGTACAGGATTTCAGGTTTTCATCCATTTGCCAGCTGGACCCCTCTGCCTATCTGTCATTTGGCTGTGGGGTCTCTCTGGACCATCCTTATCATCTTGCCCCCTCCCAAATGCTCCCTATAGTGCCAGACCCCTTCAAGCCATCAGGCAGTGCTGGGGTGGTCACTATCAAGCCATCCATCCTCAAAGCCCTTTCGAGATCCCATTGGCCACTTGCATGACATTTGTTGGAAAGCTGCTGTGAAGAGGTGCTCCTTGGGTGTTCTGTGTGTCCTGCTGTCAACGCAGACCCTCTGAAAAAAACGTTGAGTGTCACTTGTTCTTGTGGGTGACTTCAATTTACCAACAGATGCCTGTTGGAAATTCAATACATCAGTGAGGAAACAGTCCAGGAGGTTCCTAGAGTGTGTGGAAGACAACTTCCTCACACAGTTGGTGAGGGAACCAACCAGGGAAGACTCCCTGCTGGACCTGTTCATACACAGAGAAGGACTTGTGGATGGTGTGAAGGTTGGAGGCTGTCTTGGACATAGTCGCCATGAGATAATAGAGATTTCAGTTCTAGAAGCAGTAGGGAGGGGGGTCAGTAGAACTGCCGCCTTGGACTTCCGGAAGGCAGACCTTGACCTTTTTAGGAGACTGGTTGGAAGGGTTCCTTGGGAGGCAGTCCTGAAGGGCAAAGGGGTCCAGGAAGCCTGGGCATCTCTGAAGTGGGAAATCTTCAAAGCCCAGGAGCAGGCTGTCCCAGTGAGCCACAATAAGAGCTGGAAGGGCAGAAGACCGGCCTGGCTGAACAGAGAGCTCTGGCTAGACTCAAGAAGAAAAAGAAAGCATATGGCGTATGGAAGAAGGGGCAGGTCACTCATGAAAACTACAAGGATTCTGTGAGGCGATGCAGAGAGAAGATTAGAAAGCAGAAAGCCCAGCTAGAGCTTGATCTGGCCACTGCCATAAAGGATAATAAAAAAAGTTTCTATAGATACATTAAGAGCAAAAGGAGGGTTAAGGAGACTGTCCATCCTTTGCTGGATGCAATGGGAAGTCTAGTGACCAAAGATGAAGAAACGGCTGAGGTGCTGGATGCCTTCTTTGCCTCAGTCTTTAATGGTCAGACCAGCTTACTGGGTGCTTGGCCTTTAGAACCAGATGGCAGAGATGGGGAGCGGTATCAAGGTTCCATAATCCAAGAGGAAAAGGTAACTGAACTGCTGCCCATCTCAGATGTGCAAAGATCTATGGGGCCAGATGAGATCCATCCAAGAATTCTGAGGGAACTGATGGAAATGCTCACTCCTCAGTGCCAGGAAAAGTCATAGAGCAGATCATCCTGTGTGTCATCATGCGGCGTGTACAGGATAGTCAGGTTATCAGGCCTAGTCAGCATGGATTTATGACAGGCAGGTCCTGTTTGACCAACCTGATCCCCTTCTATGACAAAGTGATCTGTTTGGTGGGTGAGGAAAGACCTGTGGCTGTTGTTTACCTGGACTTTAGTAAAGCCTTTGACACCGTTTCTCATAGCATTCTTCTGCAAAAACTGGCTGCCTATGGCCTGGACAGGTGTACTGCACTGGATAAAAAACCGGCTGGATGGCCAGGCCCAAAGAATGGTGGTAAAGTGGAGTTAAATCCAGCTGGTGGCTGGTCACCAGTGGTGTTTGTCAGAGATCAGTAATGAGTCCCATTCTGTTCAATCTTTATCAGCGATCTGGAAGAGGGGATCGAGTGCACCCTCAGTAAGATTGCAGATGACATCAAGATGGGCGGAGTGTTGATCTGCCTGAAGGTTGGGAGGCTCTACAGAGGGATCTGGACAGACTGGATCAATGGGCTGAGTCCAATTGCATGAAAGTTGTAGGGATTTCACAGGGTTGACTCCAAGACTGTGTATTGGCAGTTGGGCTCCAGTAATGGGGGGTTATAGGTGGGGTATGAACAGCCTTTATACTCTGTCTTGAAGGACTTTGTCCTGCTGCCTTGAGACTGGAGCCCTGAAATTCAGGGCAGAGGATGATCTGAAAGTGAAGCCCATGGCTACATCTCTTTGTTGCAGGAAAAAGAGGTGAAGAAGCCTAGGAGGCAGTTCAGAAACTGGAATACAGTCTTCCAAGTGGACAAACTGGAAAAAGTCCTCCGAATGCATTTATATTATCCTGATTTTATACTGGGAAGCACCTGGCTGACCTGCCTGTGAATCAGGACTCACTGGCTTGCTGTGCCTCAGAAATCTGTTCCTCATTGAACTCCTCCATGGGATGATTTCCTAATAGGTTTGGCAATGCTGCTCACCTCCCACCTTCTCCAAAGCCTAAAGCATTTGGGCACCAATTGTCCTCGCCAGAGAGGAAGCCAGTGGCCAAGGCCCTGCAGCCAGGGAGGCTGTCCTGCTGCAAGACCAGCAGAAATGGGGCAATCCCACCTGCAAGAGACTTCACATAGCCAGCTCACCCTGTGCTCCCTGGATATACGGCAGAGATGCCCCAGCATGTAACCCCCATGAAAATACCAACTCTGGCTCTGCTTCCCACCAATAAACCCAAGTGTCTTTAATCCTCAGATTGCCTGGACCTCCCTCTTGCCAGCCACTGGCTCTGACACAAGACGTGCATCAGCCCTAAGTAGTTCTTTGTTGGCCACTCAAATAAAGAGGCACCGCATGAGTGGGGAAGAGGCCGTGGTGAGGGAGATAGGCACAGGGCTGGGGGCTTGCTGGAGGAGCTGGCAGGGGTGGGATGGCAGGATGAGGCTGCTAGGCTGCCTGTCTTTGGCCAGGTCCCTTCTTGCGGATGGCTCAAGCGCTTGGCTGTGTGCTGAGGAAGAGGTGATGTTCCGCTCACGCATCTCAGTGCCCAGCCTGTCTGGATGCACCCCTCTGATCCCATTTAGCTGGAGCTGAGAGCTGCCATCACTATTTTGGAGAAGAAACTGCAATTTCTGCTCTTTCCCAGTGGCCTGTGGGCTCCTGGCAGATGGCTGGAGAGCTGGGTGCCCAAAGGTCTCCATATGTCTCCTGGCCAGACAGTTTTGCTGGAGGGTCTAAAGGAGCAGGAGTTCCCCAGGGTCCGCCAGCCTTCCCATTGGTCCTGCAGGAGCACAAAGTCTTTTCTGGATTGCCAGGAGCAGGCAAAAGGCTGAACCATCTCCTTGTCCAAAGCAGGGACCTCCGTTCTCTCCCCCGCCTGCCCAGGAAGCAAGATTTTTCTGACTTGGCCCTTGGACATTTGACAAGGTCGATGGTGCTCCTGACACTGCTTCTCTGGGCCATCTGATGGAAGTGTTGGTGTCAGGCATTAGGCTTTGTGTGAGTGATGAGTGGTGTGACGAGCAGCAGTTATGTGATAATGGTAGTGATGTCAACAAGTGTCTCCTTGCCACTCTCAGAGCTCCTGCCTCTCCTAGGAGAAGAGTTTGACAAGCAGGTGCAAGAAGAGACCGAATGGGTCTCACAAGGAGAAGGCAGACCTGCAAAACAGCATCCAGAGGGATTTGTGGCCAGTCACCTGGTACTCGGAGCTGCTGTATGCAAAATAAATATAATTATTAACATCAATGGCATTGTTCTAATTCCTCTAGGCAGGGGTGGAGGGACGTGGGGACATCAGAGGATATCTCACATTAGCACAAGTCTGCTAAGGTCTGAGGTGTGCCCCAGCTGCTCCTGCATGGCAGAAACTTTCATGTTTCAAAGCCAGCTTCTTATTTTGATGCTCACCTTTTCCTTTCAGATGCTCAGGGTTGAAGGCACCTGTGGCTCCAAGGGACATTGACATGAGTGGTGGGCGCTCACGCACATGTCCTTGAGGTGACCCATGGCAGAGATGGTTTGGAGTGGCGGGGGGGGGGGGGGGGGGG
>NW_010412266.1:39432-40356 GCF_000710305.1 Buceros rhinoceros silvestris
GGGGGGGGGGTTGGGGGGGGGGGTAGTGTGTGATATGACCTTTGGAGAGGAAGAAGAACACCTTCAGCCTGTCAAGAGGAGGGCTGCGTCTACTGGGGAAGAGCCAAAGGAAAACTGATCAACAGAGCACGGGAGAGAAGATGAGACGCCCAGAATAGCTCAGTGTCTGCATCTGTGCCTCACAGTGAAAGCCTGTCCATCCACAAGACATGTCCTTCTGCCTGGCTGCTGCCCAATCCCAGTCAGGGGCTCTCCCTACGTGCCAGGGCCCTGCAAAAGTGCAGAGACCCTGAGGCATGGCCATGGTGGCTCCATGAGTTCCAGACACCCCTAGACATGGTCCCTGGCAGATGCAGAGCCTAGGAGAGCTGACCTACAGTCTGAGCTCAGCCTGAGGGGTGTCTTTTAAATGCGATTTGATTTATCAGGAGGGTTAATCCTAGTGAATTTGGGTGGAGTGCAGTGTGGGAACCACATCTAGCTACGCTTCAGGTTTGAAAGTGCCCATCATCGTGGCCTCCTGCCCCCCAGAGCACCTGCCAAGTGCTGCTTTGCACCCTGCAGAGCAAGAACCTCTCCAAACTGAGATTTCTCTTCTCTTTTTGGTCTTATTTCCCCGTTTTCTCCTCAAGTGCCTGCAGTGCCCTGCACCACATGAGGTGTAGGACACTCAGGGATTTTTTTGCAGTCCGTGTTCTGGTAGATTGAGGTTCAATTTTTTTGCAAAAAATCTGGTTCCTTCCATTACGGAACAGAAAAAAAAATCTGCTGGGGAGTCAAATTAATTGGAGGGGAAACGGGGACTTCGTGGAACAGAACAGTGTCAAAATCAACTGCAGATGAAGAGTTTTTGCCCAGAAAGGAACAGGATGCTTTGATGAGCGATTAGAGGAGAAAAGGAAAAAGAGCAAACCCATCCCAGTC
>NW_010412266.1:40488-63840 GCF_000710305.1 Buceros rhinoceros silvestris
ACTTGGCGTTGCCCATTTCTGGGGGTCTCCTAGCTGTGGCCTTCAGGCGATGAGTTTCTCACTTCACAGTTTTGGGAGCACATGTCCTTCTGGCCTGAGAGCTGCCAGGGTTCGAGTGCGTTAATCTCCCCCTGCCAAAGTCCCGCGATGAGTGGTTTTAATTTTACTGGCTCTCAGATTACTCTGAGCCTGGGTATGTTTAAAGACATCCCTAGGTTGGGACATTTTGACTTTCCCATTCTAGATTTGAAGTGCAATGTCTCCAAGGGCCGGATCCTGCTCCTTCAACGCACATCGGTGACAGCACGCAGATGACCCCGAAGATCAGCATTTTGCCAAGAGACTGCACAGCACTGTGACACTATAAGGCCTTCTCCGAGACATGAAAGGTTTTGAACCACAGGCATCCTGTGGCCAGCAGGAGGAGGGAGGGGATCGTGCCCCTCTGCTGCGCTCTGCTCTGCTCTGGGGAGAACCCCCTGCAGGGCTGGCTCCAGCTCGGGGCTCCTCAGCACAGCAGAGACACGGAGCTGCTGCAGTGGGGCCAGAGGAGCCCCAGGAGTGCTGGCAGGGTGGAAGCCCTGTGCTGGGAGGGCAGGGGAGAGAGCTGGGGGTGTTGAGGCTGGAGCAGAGGAGGCTGCGGGGAGACCTGAGTGCGGCCTTTGAGTGCTGAAAGGGGCTGCAGGAAAGCTGGGGAGGGGCTTTTGATCAGGGAGTGCAGTGACAGGACGAGGGGTGAGGGGTTCAACTGAGAGAGGGAGATTCAGAGGAGAGAGAAGGGAGAAATTGTTGGAGCTGAGGGTGGTGAGAGCCTGTGCCAGGTTTCCCCGAGAGGTGGGAGAAGCCCCATGCCTGTCCCCATTGCAGGTCAGGTTGGAGCTTGGGGCTCTGAGCACCCTGCTCTGGTTGCAGATGTCCCTGCTGACTGCAGGGGGTTGGACTGGGTGAGCTTTGAAGGTCCCTTCCAACCAAACCATTCGATGATTCAATGATTCTACAATGTCACACCAACCCAAACCGGGCTGTGTGATGTGGTTACAGCATGTCTGGATCCGGCCTTGGGAGGATCTGTGTGTGTGTGTGTGTGTGTGCACGTGGAGAGACATGGCACCAAGCACACGAGGCCATGTGTTCGTCAGAAGAGATGTGAGCATGTTCACGTGCATTGCAAGCACAGAGCAATCTTGAAGGCACCTGGTTGAACGCATCTGGGCTGAATGCTGCCCCGTTTGCCACCACTGATGGTTCTGAATGCCCCGTTCAGGGTAAGGAAAAGGCTTCTGCCAGATGAGAAGAAGCAGCATGCTCTAAAATTGCATCGGCACCAGCAGACAGGTGTCACTGATCATCCCATGCAGGCACATCAATGCACTATTCCTGTATGGCAGTGGTCACATACCCAAACCAGGAGCCTTGGTTCCTCTCCTGCCTCTGCTCATGCACCCTCTCCTTTTCTTGAGAAAATCCTTCTCTTTGGGTTTCTTCAGCCCTGCAGCCTTTAGGGGTCACTCCTAGCAAGATTTCTATCGTTTCTCTGCAGTCTCACAAGGTGGAAATGTCCTGTAAGAGCTGTTTGTGCTGGCAGAATGCCTGGTTTCCCACCGTGTTTCATGCTGAGGGTCCCCAGTTGAAAGCAGGGCCTCTGGTACCTGATGGTAGCTTTACCTGGGCATGATCCTTCTCTTTGGCACTGGGTCACTCCCCCTGTGTTTTTGTGACATGGGTGGGAATGCTGTATCAGCAGAAATGATGAGGAAGGTGGCAGATGGTGCTGTGCTGGGAGTTGCATCTTCCCCCAACTCCAGAAGCCACATCTGAAAGAAGAACAACCCAAGGCATGAAATACAGTGACTGGTTTGGGCTGAAAACCCTTGCAGTGCTTCTCTGAGATCATCTCTCCCAGCCTCCACGTCTGCACCCTGCTGCCTCCAGCTTGAGACCGGCCCAGTAAAATGAGATGCACTGACTGGACAGGGGAACAGCAGTCAGAGAAGGGCCCGGGGAGGGAAGGCTGGGAAGGACCCAGGCCAGAGGATGCTGCCTCCAGCACACTTTGTGAGTGTGTTCAGGTATTAGGGTGGGTTGAGGACTATTTGCTGTGCACAGCACAGAGAGAACCATGTTGTGCTGAAAGATGAGAGAGCTGCAGTGTGGCTACAGGATGCACCATGCTATGGAGTCCCAGGTCTGTGTAACTGGGAAGTGTGGACGTGTCCCTTGTGCACATGCAGCAGTGCCCAGATTAGCATCACCAGGGCTGTCTGGGGCTGTGTAGATGAGCTGCTATGAGTGGGTTCCTCTCAGGGAGGTACAGCAGTCCCTTTACACTACAAGGTAATGCACATTGTCATGTTGGAAAGCCCCCAGGTCACCTCCAAAAGTAGATGAGCAGGGGTTTGATGTGAAAACCAGGTTATGCTATGCAGAGGAGTGGAGCTGGCAGCTCTGTCTGGGACTGTTTCAGCAGAGCTTTCATGATCCAGCCAGGCACCAGAATATCCCATCCCTGCACATCCCCCTTCCCACCTGAATCAGCAACACCCCCATATCCCTCATGGGGGTTTATCACCCCTCAGGAAGCAGCCAGCATTGCCTTTCCACCCTGGGAGGCAACATCCCCAGTGGCATGACACTTGGTAGTGGCCAGACAGCCAGATGTCCTCTCCAGCTCCCAAACCTTTGGACCCAGCGATGCCAAGGGGGTGATTGGGTGCAGAGGGACAGCAGCTCCCTTTAGTGAGAGGAAGAGGATGCAAAGCCAGCGTTTGCCTTGGGAACCCTATTGATTGGATTTCCTGGACAAGCCAAAAAGCCCAATAAAGGGAATTGTTCAATAATGAAAAATAGACAATTGGACTCTATTAAGCTACTGAGCCAGCAGCCAGCCTGAGTGCATTAAGGGCCCTGGCTCAGAGCCTCTGCTTGCTTGCAGAGAGGTGGCTGTGGAGAAAGGGTTGCCCCGGAGAGCTGGTGCTGGTACCAGTTTGCCAAGGACATTTGGGACTGTCTCATGCTCTGGGAAGGAGGCGATGGCTCCTAGCAGACCTCCAGGGCTGGCACAACAGCACTGGGGTGCAAAGGGTCTGACAGAAGAGGTGGGTAGAAGAGTCTTGTGGGATGCCCCAGGGCAGACCCAAGGGCTGGCTGTGCAGCCTTCACGTTCTATGGGATGGTGGAACCACACAGTAGTGTGTGTAAGGACAGGGAGGTGAGGTGTGAGGTCTAACAGCTTGAGAAACGAAGCATGAGGACAGGCAGCGTACAAAGACAGGGGGATAGAAAGGGGGACATGGTGATGGCTGACATGCTTGCTCTCCCCCTCAGTGTTGTGGGTAGATTGACCACCCCCTAAGGATGGGTGATTGCCCTTAGCCTTGCAGCCCTGATGTGTTGCTCCAGTCCTGCGGTGCTGAATGGTCTAGCTGGGGTCCCTAGCCCACCTGTCCCTCCAGGGTGAAACCTTACCTTGGTGCTGGGACCTCTGGCTGTGCCAGTTTGGAGTCTGATATGTTTTGTCCTGCTGCATGAGAAGTTATCTGCTGCTGGAGCCTCACACCTCTTGCTGCCAGATCCTTGGCCTCGATGGTGTAAGTGGATCTCTGCAGCTCATGGCTTGTTACGTTTCCCAGCACAGTCTGTGCCGGTTAACATGTACCTCCAGGAATCTGGAGATGCTCCTTCCAACAGGGAGGCCCCTGGGTAAGAGGTGGCATCTTGTCTCCGTGACGTAAGCTCTTGCCAAGCCAAATAGCTCTGCGCCTGGGTGCTCTGCAAAGGGCTCATCCGAGCACATATCCCTACTGTAAAACTGGTTGCACCATGCAGCCTCCCTCCTTCTCCACCCGGGACCTCCTGGTGATGCATGACTTCTTTACGGTTGGGTGTGCAGGAATGGTGGAGCTGATGCAAGCACTGTGCACCTCGTGGCTGGGGTGCTGCCTGTGAGGTAGCTCTGTGCACTGGTGACTCTCCTGCTGCAGGGATGGTGGTAACCCTGGGGGAAGCCCGTGGGTGGGGGACGCCCGTGGGTGGGGGACTGAGCTCAGTGTCTTCCCAGTGGGGGGTGGTGATGCATCGGGTGTCAGCCCTGGGTGCCAGCCAGGGTGTCTTCTAACAGCGACTGGGGACCTGGCGCTGCTTTCAGGGTGAGGAAGCCAAGTGGCCCCCCATGGCAGGTGCCTGACAGGAGGGGAGGGCTTGGGGACAGAGTGGGGGATATTTGAGAACCAGGCACGCCTTGCGCCCCAGCTGTGGAGGGCAGCGCTGGAGGGGAATGCCTGGCCAGGATGTACCTGCCAACCAGGCCAGAAAGGATGTACACCTCCCCTCCCCAGCACTGAGAAACAGCCGAGAAGGCTTTTGTAAGGCTGAGATGCACGGCCAGGGCTCTGGTGGATGTCCTGGAGAGGTTTTCCCGCTCTGGTCAGCCAGCGGATTTCCTTGCAAACACCCCCTGCTCTCATTGCTGGACCCCACGTGGTCCTGTGTGCATGGTTTTGGGTACAATTTCCATGTGTCAGGGAGCCAGGAAACTCTTCCCAGAGCATCTCCAAGCCAAGCTACCAAGGCTGGTGTCTGGCATATCCTGGCCATACTCATTCACCTCACTCACTTTTTCAATTTTCTTCTTCCCAGACAATTCCAATTCAAACCATGTCTTAATCTTGGGTGCAGACTTCAGTGGCCTCTTTGTTTCAAAAAGCTGATATTCCCCCCAGCTTTAGCAGTGAATAGGTGGGCTGCCCTAAAGCTGTCTCTGGACTGGAAACAGGATCAGAAATTTCCTCCTATCACTCTTCTTCTCCGCAGCATCCCTGGCTTGTCTGTACTCAACACAGTCCAGCTGCGATGCTCATCACAGAAACACAGAATGGTGTGGTTGGAAGGGACATCTGGAGATCGTCTAGTCCAACTCCTTGTTAAAGCAGGCTGCAAAGATTTTTCTTGTCACTAAGAAGGCTTTTATCCTAACAATGCCACACTTTGATTTTCCCCATTGCAATTCCTTTTCTAAGTTCCAGAAGAGGTCCCTCCTCCATGAGATAAGCCCAAGGTTTTCATAGAATCATAAAATCATAGAATATTTCAGGTTGGAAGAGGCATTTAAAGGTCATCTAGACCAACCCCCAAACACCGAACTTAGCTAAGTTTTTCTTTAAGGAAAAGCTCTTCATAAGACCCCACTTTTCTTATGTTCGTCTCCAGAAACTCCATACACAAATTTCTAGGAGGACATTTCAGGGTCATCCCTGTGGCTGCCTTTATGGATTTTCCTGGACTTTCCCCCCAAAACAATAGGACTTTGCCTTATTCCAGCAGATGACCCATTTCTGCACCTTTCTTGGTTACATATAACCTGGGGCTTGGCTCTGCTCTGCTTTTGGGGCTCTGTTTGCAATGAGGAGCCCAAGAAGTTCTCCAAGGGTTGGCCACGAGCAGGACTCTGTCTCTCTGCGAGTCTGCGCAACAGTGAAATAACAGCAATGTCCTTGGTGAAAAGCTCTTGGCACCTTGGCCCTCCTGCTGCTTGGTTAAAGAGATGTTGTAGGGATGCAGGGGTTGTCCAGATCCTCACATTCAAAGGTTTCATCAGGGTTAAACTGAGCACCAGATGAATCACTCTTGGCTCTTTCTACAGTCAAGGGAGAGAGGCAAGTGCCACCATCATCCCATCCTCAGACCTGAATTCACAAGTCTGAGGAGACTGTTAATTAGAGCAGCCTTTTCCCTCTGGAGTAATGACTTTTGCAGTAATGGCCTGTCCCCTCACCAGTCCTTCGTGTTCCCACACAACCCTCCCCCAAGCAGCAGGCGCAAGCATCTCTATCCAACACTCGCGGAAATCTAAAATCCAGGTCCCCTAAAGTAAGTGTAATCGCAAGGGTCATTTTCAACTCTGCAGATGCTAAATCGTGCTCTGCTGACTGCTGGAAAACCTCTCCCTCTCCCTCCCAATCCATGCAGAAGTTTTGCAACAGCAGCAAATCCCCTGATAACCCTCCTGTGCTGGAAGCAAAGCCCTCCCCAACTCAGCGCACCAATAAGTGTGCACAGCCAGCTCTGCAGAACATCGGCTTCGATGATATCCCTCTGTTTCCCTCTCGGCTTGGGAGCTCCAGGCAAGTGCCAGACTTCTGAGCCAGCCTCTTTCTTTAGGTCCTAATTCAGGCCAGTTTGCAAAAGGATTAGTTTCTGTTTGAAGGGGTTTTTTTTCATGCTCCAGGATAGTATCTAGGCAGAAGAAGCAGATTGAGGGAGAGAAGAGCCTTGCAGGATCCCTCCCCATATCCAGTCAAACCAGCAGCCTGTGTTACTGCGACCAAGCTTGTGTTGGACCAAGTCTAGTGGTCATGATAAGGCACAGCCCAGGCTCTGTGTGGGAACACTTGAAGTCATTTGTCATGCCAGGTGTTTGAGCAATGCTGGTACAACTCACGATGAACAGAGGTCTCCTCTCTCTACTCACCCTTGTCTGAGGGTTGGCTCGGAGCAGGCATGAAGACACTCTGTACCTCATCCACAGATACAGCTGTGGGTCCCAGGCCCCTTCATCTCTTCTGACCCTTTATCTTTGCCTGGCTGAGAGATATCTAACCTCACCGTCGCTTTTCTACTTTCAGCCCCCAGCGACTGTTCTCTGGCCCTCAAGGCAAGTGCATGGTACAGCTCATTTTGGTACTGCCCAATGCTTTGCCTTGCATCCTTAATCCCAGTGGCTCTTCATCTTTGCCTGGCTGAGAGATATCTAACCTCACTGTCGCTTTTCTGCTTTCAGCCCCCAGCGACCGTTCTCTGGCCCTCAAGGCAAGTGCATGGTACAGCTCATTTTGGTACTGCCAAACTCTTTGCCTTGCATCCTAAATCCCAGTGGCTCCATCCATGTGGCCTCTTGGGACAGCTCCAAAGTGCTTCTTGGGAACAGCCGCATCCACGCTGCTCTCCAACAATGGTGCTGGAGGTTTTCTTCATAGTCGCAGCTCCCCGAGTACCTTCCATGCTTTGCAAGCCAAGCTGCTTATTTTTTCCAGCAGTTCTTCCTGAAGCACGGGTAGAGCCATGCTCTCAGGAAGGTCGTGAGGCCTCGTACTGTCTCATGACCCTCTCCATTGATCTCCGTCAAGAAGTTTGTGAGTCCATAAGATGGTCCATGGCTTATTTGCCTGGTTGTTGTCTTCTGGCGTAGGTTCCTGGCTCAAAACCCTGCATCAAGACCTTGCACTTGTTCAGGATAAGAGATTGCATTTCCAAGAATGGAAATTGCCTGTGGCCACTAAGTTGCCCATGAGAAAGTCCACTTCCATGTTCTTCCAGATGGCTCTTCATGTGGGCTCTGGTGTTTAGTGTACTATCTGTTCATGCTGTGCAATGGAAAGTCATGCAGAAGGATCTGATGGGGACCAGGAGCAAGGTAGGAGCATCAGCCCAGGGCTGGACACCCTGATGCCAAGTCCAAGCAAACCTATCCCCCTGTCAGGGGCAGCAGCACTCGCAATGTGCTGAGGGACTCCTTGGTGCTTATCCACCCTGCTTGTGCCTGTGCTTTCTTGCTGTCTTCTCTCAGCCTCTCTGCTTCTTCTGCATTGCCTGAGTGAACTCAAGTGGTCCTGATCCCAAGGAGTCCTCTCAGGGAGGGACCTTTGGGCTGGGCTGTCCTGCTGCTTTTCTGATCTTACCACTGTGATTTCCACTGTTATTCCTGTACCATCTCCCTCGTTCTGCCCAGGTCTGCAGTGATTTAGTCCTGATGGAAAGCAATCATTACAACCCAGTAACCCAGGGCCACCATCAGCCCTGTGTGAATCCTCTCACATACACAGGAGCATCCTGAATTCCTATGCTCCCTAACTGCTGTGAGTTTGGCTCAACTGCCTAAGAAGTGCTGCCTTTGGCCGAAACTGCCTTTTAAATTCTCCACTCAAACCTCCACAGCAGCAACTGAGTGGGTCCATCAGGTGAACATTTTCCCACTTACATCCTGCCCAAAGGGAAGAGCCCTGCAGCTTTTATCTGATCATCTTTGAATAAACCTCCCAGCACGGTCTCCTCCCCTGCGGTCTCTCGTGCAGTCTGGGCAGCCTCTTCCTGCTCTCCAGCTCAGACACTGAAACGAGTGCAGCCTTGGGTCAAGTGTAATCATTTTTATAGAGCTGGAGATCAATAGCCGCTTGAGATAAATGCTGTGTGTCAGAGTCCTCCTCAGATCCTGGAAAGCCAAAGCAATGTGACGGGGAAGAGCACTTACTATATTACTGCTGCAGGGGGGTGGAGAGGCCCGAGCTCTGTGCCAGATGCTTGGCAGAGCTTTGCAAGCAGTGGCAGGATTCATGCGTGGCCTCTTTGGGGGTAGGGGAGAGCATCCCTACTGTTGCACAGCACTTTCCTTTGCCCGTCTTTCCCTGGCCTGAAGGTATGTCTCTGTTTTACATACTACAAATCTCAGTGACAAGGCCACCTCCAGGGCAGTGTCTTCATCCCAAGCCAATGGATAAGTTAAGGAAAGCATCATGTAGATACATACAGATTTAAGACCATTCTGCTCCAAAACCTTTCTTGGGCAGTTTCTTCTATGGTACGTGGTCTTTACTGCCTGTTTGTCTCTGTGGTATTGCTGTAGGCTAGTAGAACAGCTATGGACCCCTCATCAGCTGAGATTGCCAGGGGCAGACTCCTAGATCCAGCCCCTGCAAAGCACTTTGAGACAAGGTGTTCGAAAGTGCCAGCCTGAAAACTCTGTGAACACTCTAAGCTGACTAATAATTCTCTCAGGATGGGACGGAACTCACTTTGGGCAATTGATGGGTTGAAGAAGAAAATGTGGAGATGTGACAGTGGTGGCTGGATGGGCACATCTTATGGCAGCTTTTATTCTCATGTGATGCTTTCTATGGTGCAGTGTGGTTGGTCTGTGGCTTGTTATGGATGTGTGGCATTTGCCTAAGTGGACCGATACCCTTGTCATCTGAGCCTGCTGCCTCCCTTGCCCTTTCCCATCTCTGCCTCTGTAGCTACTGCAATGGAGTTGTGCTCAGGAGCTCAGTATGGGGGATTTCTAAGTACTCAGAGGTATCTGTTCTGCACGGAGAGCAAGCGCTTGTAACACCCTCCCCACCACGTTCACAGGTGTCCTTTTCAGACCATGCTGAGAAAGAGTTCAGCCTCAGCCCACCATAGCCTGGCCCAGCCTGGCTTGGGAAATGAAAATTGGTGCTTGACGTGGTACAATGCAGGATTATAAAGTTGATGGGAAAGCCCAGGAATGGACAAGAAGTGGATCTCGTGACTACCACCCGTCTTTGGGCATGGGTGGGGTTCCTCCACCCAGTAGTCATCTCTCTTTCTGGTTTCCTGTGGTGGTGGCAGTGAGTGTGTTGCTGCAGTAGGAGCGGAGGAACTGGAGAAGCGGAGAGTTTCTCCAGGGACATTCAGTCTCTTTGGGTGGGATACCATAGGGTCACTGGTAGAGCCTTCAAGAGAAACATTTTACAGCAGCTTCCTTTTGAAAGAGAAATTTTTCTCCATTGCATGAGAGATCAGTTCTCAGTTCTCAGTGGGGTTTCAATCTGGGTTAAGCCTGCACCAGTCCCATTGTTCCGGTATGAGGATGGGGATGTGGGGAAACAAGGCTGGGTGCATCTAAAAAGCAATGAAAATGGGTGAGCACGGTTTAAGATGGCTTAGATCTGCCGAGCAACTTACAAAGCAGAAAAGCTTTAGGCAGCCTGAATGTTTTAGGTCTGTGTAATTGCGGACTGAAATGCACTGACAACAGTCAGGATGCATGGGAAACCCATCCATCTCACCTCCGTCCATTTCTGGTTAGCTTATCCCTTCACCCATCCATACATCAAACCATTTCTAATCCATCCTCTCAGCGCTGCAGAGGAAGGTCTGACAGGCGGAGAGGAAAAGTGCCAGATCATCACTTCTATTATTGTAGCAAATGAATGTTATGCATGTATATTTAGATACGAATATATGATCCACTGTTATTTACTAAAGAAAGACATTGAAATCCATAGGAGGTATCGCTGGGGCCAAGATCTTATCAAACAGAAAAAGCGATACAGAACAGAGCAGCTCTTCAAGCCCAGAGTCCCATTCGCTGGCTGTCTCCTTCCACTGCCACCATGCAGTGACTTTGGAGGCATTTTCATGCAGTTTCTTCGTGGCAGAGGCTAAGCTTCAGCAGCACGTGTGGGCTACAGCTGAGAACATGGCTCCTCGCGCCCTTTGCCCTGACAAGGTCCTGGTAGGACGCTTGCACCACGTACCTGCTCTGACCAAGGCTGCCAGCTTTGTATCTCCCAGGATGTTGCAGATGGTACTGTAAGAGGGTTGTGGTGGTGTGGTGTCAGCCTTGTGAGCCCTAGGTTTGATCCCAGGGGATGTTTTGCCAGTGAAATGTTCCCTTCCCACTTCTTCTTCTCCTTCTGCTGAGCTTGAACAGGTGGAGGTGGGTGTGTTCCTCCACATGTCTCGCTATGGCCCCCTTCCACCTTTGATTGTGTCTTTCTGAGTCTGGGTCCTTCTCCTAAGCACACTGGCTCTTTCCCCACCTCATTGCTGATTTGGTTCTGATTCCCCTTGTCCTTCTCCTGAACCTGGCTCCATGCACAGAGCACAGGCAGGCGGTTCGTAAAATATCAGTCTTGTAGAGGGGATGCTCTTCTTTGCTTTGGCTAAATTGCCTCAGTTTCCTTGCTATAGGTGGTGGTTTATATTCTTGCCCTTGCAAATATGACAACTTTTGTGCTGATGGAGACCATACTCCATCTCATAGCTGCCTGTGAGAGTTTGGTCCTTGAGTGATCTTTCATGCTCCCTCCCCATCCCCAACCAGGGCATCTCATCCACACTGCCCACAGGTACCATCCTGGCCGCACGCCCACCCCAGGCATTGCAGCCTCTGACCTGGGCTAAAACCATGCCAGAATCCTTCATGGAAATGCAACTGTGTGAAAGTTGTTCCCAAATGATCTTTAAATTGCACAGCACATAACTGCTCTGTCCCTTTGGAGCACCCAGTGCGATCGTCTACATCATGTATGATTTGCATGGTACCCACTAGGCTCACAGGACCCAGAAACATGGGCCGGTTGGAGGCAGTCAGAGAAGGACCGTGAAGATGAGACAACTGAAGCACCTCTCCTACAAAGAAAGGCTGAGAGCTGGGGTTCAGCCTGGAGAAGAGAAGTCTCCAGGGAGAACTTACAGCAGCCTTCCAGTACTTACAGGGGGCTACAGGAAAGAGGGGGAGGGACTTTTTACTAAAGAATGTGGTGATAGGACGGGGAGTAATGGCTTTAAACTGGAAGAGGGGGGATTTAGATTAGATGTTAGGAGGAAATTCTTCCCTGTGAGGGTAGTGAGACTCTGGCCCAGGTTGCCCAGAGAAGTTTTCAGCACCTCAAAAGTGTTTGATGATTTGATAACTCTATGAAACACCAAGTTTTGCAGAGATGTAAGATGATGAAGGGGGTTTGCTAGATGTTGAACAATGCTCCAGCAACTGATACGAACCATTAATCACAACACCATGGGAGTCTTCGTGGCTTGCACAGCAGATCCTGACCATGCTGGAAAGCCAGGGCTGGAAGAGGGCTGTGCAAACCCACAGGCAACCTGCTCAGTGGCCATTCAACGCAGCAGGAAGCTGGGCACGGCCTCTCCCCCTCCAGCAGCCTGCAGTTAAATATCGACAGGGGAGGACTGTTTTTAAGGGATGGTTAATTTTATGAGCAATCATCAAGGAACACAGGGATGCCACTATCTCATGCAATATCCTGTATCTGAGAGCATCCCCTCCCATCTGCTGCGGAGGAAGGAGTCAGCCCCTGTAATGGACACTTATCCAATAATATGCCAATGGGGGCAGTTTCTTGCTAACCTCAAGTGGTTAGTGTTTGGCGCGTGTCCTGAAACACAACACTGACATTCCTCGTAAATATTTATCCCAGCTGCTGGGGCTGCACAGGAGATGTTTGGCCGTTTCAAAGAGAGCCAATGCCCTGACGTGCTCAGGGCAAAGTGCAGCTCCTGAGTCAGCTCCAATCTGCTGCCATGAAGGTCTCCGGGGAGGAAACGCACCTTGGGACATGTTGGGATGTAGTCACGGACCTTCAGTCATCATCCCTAATTGTCAGCACAGGGCTTAACACCATGTCCATCCGGGCTGGCTGCTGCAGACCTGGGTGGCTGGTGGATATGGTTGGGGGCTGTGGAGCCCAGGGTGATTTCCCTGGCAGGCACTATGGATGAGGGCACTGTGCTGATCTGCTGGTAGGATCTATCAAATATCACGCTCCAGGGCTTAACCTGTGTGTCTCCAGGGCTCAGGAAGGGATTGCCCCAGGAAGCAGTGGTGAGGTCAGGGCTCCAGAGGTCCTGTGTTATGGGCTCTTTTGGCATGGTCTGTGAACATGCTGGGCTCCACGGTGATGGTCTGTGTTGTCTTAGGGGACCCTGCTGTGCGTTGTGATATGCAGGCTATGGATTGCAATGTGCAGGGACACAAGACCATCCTTCACTCCTCTCCACTGACACCTTGGAATAATATCACTTTGATTTCTGCTAGTGGACAGATATTCCTCCCTCTGTTTTTCTCCCTGAGGTGCTCTGATCCTCCCCCAAGGGACACACTATGGTGAGTCACACAGAGGAAACCCTGGGCATCCACCAGACCTACCCATGCCCCAAGGCTGGACCCTTTCTCCTCCTCCTTTTGCACTCAAACAGGATCCTTTGTGGTTTGGGGGTGCAAGGGTTAAGCCACCCTGGTTGCCCTTGTCCTCTTGGAGCAATGAATTAACCTCATCGCTCAGTCCAGGTTCTCTGCCCAATGAAACCCTCCCTCCCCCAGCTCCTGGGGGCAGCCAAGCCTGAAGACCCTCTCACTTCCCACCGGCAGGAACAGTGTTATTCTGCACCAAGGCAATTACCTCTGTCTAATTAAAACCAAGGCGCGTGCCATCCCTCAATGACACGGGGGTGGAGGTGAAGGGGGGCAAGGAAGGCTGCTGTTGCCTGTCTTATCTCCCCTCTTTCCAGCCCTCCTCCATCTCCTTCCCCGGCTCCCCTATTCCTCTGTGGGACTTTGCTATGGAGATGCTTCTCAAAAAGCTCAGCAAAGTGGGCAGGGGAGAGGGGGAGTGGAAGGGGGGATGGGAAATAGATTGATGTTAATGATTTTGCAGAAGGTGCCTCTGTGTGTGTGCGCGTGTGTCTGCACATCAGCTCTGGGGGTCTTTGTCCCATCCTTTCCTCCTACCCCTCCCCTACAACCCCTTTAACAGCCACTCAGCTCCGGAAGCTCTTGATTGACTTTAAATGTAATTAAATTGTAAGCATGCCGAGCGGCATAATTCAGGGAGGTTTCATTGCCCATCAGAGAGTGCGAAGGAGTGGAGATGGAGGGGTGTTAATAACGCACTTTTTATTGGTGTGCAATTGGAAGAGGTTCAGGGGATTTGTGGGGAGGGAGGTGTTTGGGGAGGAGCCCAGGACCAGGCAGGAGTGTTGGGGTCAGGAAGGATGAGTTGGGGGTTTTTAGCTTCAATCTCAAAGGTCCTGGGATAGATGGGGGTGTCACACGGTAAGTCAGATGGGGTGTTCCTGAAACACTAACCCATGGAAGCACTGAGTCTTTGGGTCAGTCCTCGAGGGATGCCGGGACTCAGACCACCCTGGTGCTGTGCAAAGGAGTGCTCAGCACCATCCTTCTCTGTGGTCATTTTCCAGATGCTTCAGGACCGCGTGTTCTGCAATGCACCAGGTCTGGTTTTGGGGTGGAGACTTTGGCTTCTCATCTTTGCTCTGCTCCGCCGTGGGCTGCACATCTCCTCTCTGCATGAGGACGGGTTGAGCCCTCATGGGGATCAGGATCTGCTTGTGCTATTTCAGTAGAGATCTCCCATCACATCCAAGGGCATGCAGGCACTGTGAGAATAGGGAGAAGCAGAAAGCCAATCCTGGGTGCCTGGATTTGCTGCTTCAGCCACAGCATTTCCGCTGAGCAAGGAGGGCAGTCACCTTGCACCATCAGGTGTGCCGGAACTCAGGATGAGGACTTCTGTTGCACAGCAGCTTGTTATGCATCCTTGATGCCTTCCATCACAACTCTGCTTTAGGTGCTTTGGGGAAACCCTGTTTTCCTGAACACAGACTTTCACCGAAGTGACTGATATTTCCTGAGCTAGATGCCAGCTTTGAGCTGATGCTGATTTTTGCCACTTGACTCATTTTTGATTCCACCAGAAAGCATTTTGGCTGGTTCCTCCAGAAGAGAAAGTGGGCAAATTAGTCCCCGGGAAGAGATTCTTGCACCAGTTTTGATAAGGAGCGCTTTCTACATAAAACCTCTTAGATATAGTCTCCTAGTTGAAGGCATAATCCTCTCAACAGTACTACCAATACAGAAATTGAGGGAAACATCACATAGTGCAATGCATTTCTTTGTTTATTCTCCTTTCTTCAATCAGTGGTGGGATCTCTTGCCGAGCCATCAGTGTTTGCTGTCCTTATGGGGTTTTGTGGGTGATCTCTACAACTTAGACATTGGTTTAACATTGTATTGGGCTTCAGGCTGTCCCTAAGACCACGACTGACAGCTCCATGGTTGGCTTCATCCAGGGCATCTCTGGAGAACTTCTACACTGCAAGGAAAGACCTGACAGGGGTTCACTGGGCGAAATGCAAGGGAACCTTCGGGCACATCTGCTGGGAAACAAGATGCTCAGTCTAGAAATTGATGATATCAGAAGACGCCCCGTAGAACCTGAGTATGTTAAGGATGAATTCAAGGTTCATAAATGTTGATGCTTTTGGAGCCTCCGTTGTCACTGCCTTGTTTGCAGATGCTGTTTGTTGCAAATGTCAGTGGTGTGATGGCACCCTCCTGTCTCTAACCTGTTGTACACAAGCCAGGATGAGTTTTACTGAGCTGTGCTTAATGCTAGATTCAGAGGCATTACAAGCAGAGACACAGTGAGACCTGGGGAAGGTATCATTGGTCCACATTGGTGTGCACAGGAGTGTTTGGGCGCATGTCAGTTGTCACGAGCTCTCAGTGGAGAGGACAAGGTAGAAGCACTAACTATCCAGACATGTTTGTGTAGGATCTATAACAGGTTTAGGAAATCATGCTTGTTACTTAAAATTTATGTTGAACACGAAGAAGAACGTTCAGAGTCAAAACACCTGGGTTCTTTGTGCTCAGACTCTGCACTTCTGCTTGAGTTTCAGAGTCTGCCAGTTGTGTGATCTCTGGCAACTCAGAGACTTCTTACAGTTTGTTTCATGTGCTCTGAGGAGCATATGTTGCCTGGAGGGGAGTTCTGACCCCCCTGTGGAATTCAAAGGAGAACCACATCCTCTGTCACCTGATGGTTTGTCCCCTTCCTAAATTCCCAGGTTTGGAGGTCTGTCTGGGCCAGTGTCTGTTCTTGTGGCACCTTACATGGTGCTTTGCTCATTGCCACATAAACTCCACCTCTCCACCACCATCTTTCTTGACTTTTGAAGAAGATCCTTAGAACAACCCTACTTGGACACCAAAGCTATAGTTGAAGCCAAGATGCATTTAGCCTTGATGCTTTTGGTGTTTTGTTACCATGGCCACCCAGGAACTTGATGTTGCATGGGACCACTTACATCCCTGCTCAGCCCATGGAGCAGAAGGTGGGAGCTGCAGCTGAGAAGACACCTCTCCCAACTCCCAGAGAGCCAGTCAGCAGGGCTAGGGGAAGCAGAGCCAGGCATGGAGTGGGTCCCCATGCCTGGTTAGGCCAGGCAGAGCCTACTGGAGCAGCTGATGGGGTAGGGGGGTGGGGTGTGGGGGGGTGGAGAGCGGATTAAAATTCTCGTTTCTTCACGCTGGGTGAGAATGATACAGTGGATTAGGCTGGGAGCTGCTCCTGGCTGCGGTGCTCTGCTGAATTAGCAACATGTTTGAATGAGATAAAAGGGGCAGCTTACCCCATCGCCCTCGTTCCACTAATCCCACTACAGCTGTGAAATGAATAGCAGCAGATCCGCTTTACTCCCTTCACTGACTATTTTCTACACTTGAGACCGATGCAGCTCCGTGCCGCTTTATCAAACCTGGCCCCACAGGCGTATTCCTGCTCTGGCCAGATGCTCACTCTTCTGTGAAGGCCACCTATCCTGGGCTCTTTTGGGATGGGGGACTCTTGTCAGAGCATGAAGAACCAGGGAGTGGGGCTGGTTGCCCTGGGCAGAGCCCGTCTATCTGATCACGCCCTTGTCACCCTGGTGTTTGGCCACCAATGTGCTGGAGGAGGGAAAAAAGCAGCCCTCTTATACCAAGCTACCTCAGCAGTGTGTAGGTGGTGGGTGTTTCTGCTGCTTCTCACTGGGAGTCTGTTAGGCAGCTAAACTGAAGATGCTCCTTGGCCCTGCAGCTGGGGCTGACTCTGACTGGCTCTGCTCCCACCTCACCTCCACATCACTGAGGTCACTTTAGTGTGTTGTGGCATCTCTTACTTGTTCATGGTCATCCCAGTCTGGAACTGATCACATAGAGATGTGGGTAATGTCTCCCTGTGCTGGAGGGGGTCCCACCAGCTTGCAGTCCCACCAGTGGGCAGACCATGGGGCACAGGACAGCATTAAATGGTCGAGAGTGTCCTAGTGCACTTTCTTCTCTTTCAAGACGGTCTCAGTATGGTTCAGACCACTCTTTCACACAAGGATGTCCACGTTGCAGCACAGACCTTGTGATAACTTAGGACCACAATGCCCTATCTCCCGTCATGCCAAGAAAGATTTCTGGAGGAAGATGAGCGAAGGAGACTGTAGTTACCCACGTAAAGATGCTGTGTATGAAAGCTTGGAGCAAAGGGGTTGTTGGATGTAACTCCACTAGAGCTGGGGACCTCATAGGTGTCCTTCTCCCAGTCTCTTGAAGGATAGGACTCATCCTTTCTATTTTGGGAGTCTTCATATAGATGCCTCCACCTGAGTAAGGTGTTTAGGCTCCTGTTATGACCAGAAGTTTTGACCTGTGCCATCCACAAGGCTGAGAGAGTAAATTGTCCACTCAGATGTAGTTTTCTGTTTTAGGAAGAGTGGAGAATTTCCCTCAGCTCCACTAACTGTATCAGCTCATTCTCCCTCAGTGGAAAAGGGCGTCTGAGATGGAGGTGTCTCCACTGCAGACACACAATTTAGCTAAATGAATCCCAGCAAAACAGCTTTAACCCAGATTTCCATGACATGGGTATGTAAAACACACCTACTGCAGGACTCAACCCGTCTGATTGCACAAGAGGTCTCCCAAATCTGGCAGCTGGAAGACTGGAAAAAGTTTTGCATGTTTTCCTCAAAATTCTGTGTACACAGGTCCAGAAATAGTTCAGCTGGAAATAGCTCTGTGGGTGTTACACCCCCAGCCCTGCCCTAAACCTTGGGATTTCCCAGGGTAATTGGGCTGTTTATACAAGTGGACTGAGCATCCATGATATCTCTTGGTGACCCACAGGAACCAGATCTCATCTACTTGTTCCTTATTTTTCTCATTCTGCAGGACACCTCATGCCATCCTGGGCATGGGCCATTCATTGCTCCAGCTGAATTATCCCCAACCCTCTGGCTCCAAAACACCAATTCCCAGCTGTGAAGGTGGAGACAGAGCTTCCTAGAGGTATTTGATGCTCAAAGCCTCACAGCACACGAAAATACCACCTTTGCTGATCCAGAGCTGCAATTAGTTGATGAGTTTCTGCAGTTGTGGCCTAGTTTCAGCATGATGAGGGCAAAGGTCTTTGCCTGCTGAGCAACTCCAGGAGTGGCTGGTCACAGATGCAGCTGTTGAAGAAAAGCTTCTTAACAGCAAGGCAAGATCATCAGATCCGGCCCTGGCCTGGATTTGCATGTTGGGTTAGGTTCAGCTCCCCTAAGGTTTGTTGGCGCTGAATTTAAAGCACCATCCGCAGAAGGCAGTGCTGGATTGTTTGGGCAGAATGGTGGCTGGTGTGACGGTGTCCTGAGCACAGATGACACCTTGCCAGAGAGTCCTAGTTTATTTTCCTCATCTGCTGCTTGGACGATCAATCAGATTAAGTTGCACATCTGCATTTGTATCTCTATCCCAAAAGGTGGGTCCTGTTTGTGTGTCATCACCCACAGTTCCCCTCTGCATCCCGCTGGCCCACCATCCCCAGTGAGGTGACATCCTTCACGTTATCAATTTCAAAGACGTCTCCATTAACAGGACAATGGAAGAATAAGCACTTTCCTTTATTCATTTACCCGCTGTCTGATAATATCATATTGATGATAATTTTCCTTTAATGGACCATTTGCAGTAATTATGATGCAGCGGGTGAGTAATTGTATCTGACGCCCGATGCCTCCTACGTAACTCTGCAAACTTAATTCACTTGATTGTCTGAGAGAAAGGGAGGGAGAGAAGGAATAAGACAGAGAGCGGACTGTGTCATAGGCCTCTCTCCCCTCCCAAATGGTCAGCAGAGCAAATTACTGCTACTGGTGCCTCGGAAGCCCACAGACCTCTGAAGAACGTGCTTCAGTGCCTGTTGTTCTGTATGGCCATATCTCCCTTTACCTTTTCTTCCCTTTTCTACCTCTTTCCAAATTTGCCTTCTTTGTCATATTGTCTCCTTTGCAAACTTGCTTTCCCCATTTTTGCCTTGTACCATGGGTTCCTACCTTGCCCATTGGCTGCCTTTTCTCATCGCCGACCATTGGGATCTCCACTTGGATGAAGCAGATGCTGAAGGGTGCCTCTCCTGCAGGCACCATGTTGTACTCTCTGCATTATGTATCTTGGTTCTAGAAGGACCATGGTCTGTGCCCTCCAGGAAACCCAGGCAGGGGGGATTGCTGCTTTCTAATGATGTGTATGATGGCAGCACCTTGAAGGGTGGCGCTTTCATGCTCCGAGCCTTCCAAAGTCAGAGGAGAAAGGGATTTTCTGCCCCAGCTGCTCATCTTCCTGACTACAGCAGTGTGGGGTGGCCTTCATCTGTTACTGTTATGTCGGATTCCTTCCAGCCAGTCCTGTCTTGGTGTCTTCCTTTAAAAAGTGCCAAGTAGACTTGGAGACCTGGGATAGGCCCATATACAGACTCTCTGCACTGTTCCCTCCTCCTCTATGGCTTGCTGGCACAGAAATGCTCTATGGGGAGCAAAAAGCAGACCGCCAAAGTGGCTTATAGCCCTCTCAGACTGACAACAAGGACCCTCATCCAGTGTCAGCTTTTTGGGCATGGTGTCTCTGCTTGTTTCAGGGATATGTGGGGCCTGGACAACCCAGCAAAGGTTGTGTGGTGCTGTGGAAGGACCTGAGCTCTACTCCAGGCTGCACTTTGTAAGCTGAATCAACCCCAGGAGCAACAGGCAGTGGCACCTCTGTGATAGTTTCTGTGTTAGCCAGAGTGTATGCTCAGCTGTTAACATCTTTGGGTGCAGAGTGTGGAGATGCCCCTGACAGCAAGCTGCTGGAAGAGGTGAACGTGGTGAGAACGTGGACGAGAGATATCTGTGATTTCTGTCCTTCTCTTGTCCATACCTCTCCATGCAAACCATCCAGTAGATAGAGCCTGAGTGTTCTGCATTATGCACTTGACACTGACTCAGACCAGTCTTGGTCAGATGATGGTCTGTCCCTCTGGGTCCTTCTCTGCAGGCAAGAGCGACCTCAGAGAATGAGAATCATAGAATCCAAATGTTTGGGGTTGGAAGGGACCTTTAAAAGTCATCTAGTCCAACCTCCCAAAGCCTCTGAAAGAGTCCACCTTCAGAGCACCTGTGTGAAAAAAATGTGTTGCCTAAATGGTCCAAGCCTGAAGTCCATGGGAAAGCTCTGACTGTGGCTGAACTCTGTGCCGGACTGAGGAGCTGTGCTTGAGGGAAAAGTAAGCCATAGCGCGATCTGATTATCTGCTAGTAGGGAGCAGCCAGCAATATATCCTTGCTCAGGAGAAGGGAACTGGGAAACATCCCAGGTTTGAAGCTGTTGGCCAGACTCTCTTTGGAAGTCATGCCAGAGCCAGCACCATGTGAGTCCAAGGGACCGTCGAGGAGTTCAAGCTGATCAGCTGAAGTCGGGGATGAGCTGAAGTTGTGAGGGAATGGACATGGATGCTGGTGCACGATGTTCTTGGTAGCTATGCAACAAGCCTGCTCGAATCTGTGGGTTCATCTAGTGAGAGATGGGCCTTCAGAAGGAGCAGCGGAAACCCAGAAGGAAAGGTGGGACGGGCAGAGAATTTGGGTGTGTTCTTAGAACAGGGCAGATACAAAACACCAGGTTCATCAGTATTCTTGAAAGTGGATTGGAATGGAAATGAATACTTCTTTATGTACTTCAGCAGATTGAACTATTTAGAAAAAATTGACTTTGGCCAATTGAGATGTTTGGTTGTTAGCAGGCTGCAATATTTTGTTTCAATTAGGAATGCTCCAAGTTGGCTGCAAGTTTTGCCTTTTTTTTTCAAGATGAATTTGAATAGTTGTTCCCAGCTGCAAAATGAAAATGTCTCTTTTAATGCAGTTCATTCTATTTTTAATTTCTTGGAATTAGAAAGGGAATTTAAGTACCAAAAATTCAATGAAATTATAATGTATCTGAGAAATGCTTCAATATCATTAAAACTCCATTTTTTTGGCTATAAGACATTTTCAGTAGAAAACTTCTCCCCAAGCGCTGCTCTCTGGGACGTTAGTGAGTGATAAACTCTGCAGATATGTGTAGACCAACTCACGTCTTGGTACAATTTGCAGCAGAAATTTGTGGAGAAGAGCACATCTCCTCCTATCTCCTGATTCGTGTCTCATCCTCACTGAGGGTTTGCCTCTGAGTTCAGCAATTTCTCCTGGGTTTTATTTCTGCAAATTAGCTGTTAAGGGAAACAAAGGTTTTAGATTTTCTCATGTGTATGATTCTGCCTATCTATCCATCCATCTCCCTCCATTTCACGGAGCTAAAGCAGCTCTCTCTTTGGTCCAGCTTTCCTTACCCATGGAAATTGTTCATGGGAAATGAAATGTGAGGCTCTTGGGCCCATGGGGTTGAGTTTTGCCTCTGTCTCCTTGGGATGGAGTACTGTAACAAGGGGTTCTGGGACTTGCTGCAAGGTCTCCGTGGTTCAGACAGCTCCTGGAGTACTGAGTACAGAGCATGGATTAGCTTGGGCAAACGTCATCCCCATCTGGGACAATGCTGCTTCTGCCAAGCTTGGATGGCTTGAGGTGGCCAGTCTCAACTCTTTGTGGTGAGCATGATAAGCAGAGCCATCATGCTAATCCTGGCTGGGGTGTTACATGGAAGCCATGCTGGAGGCTGCATGTGTTAAACACTTGGCTAATTTAGTAGCCCAGGTGAGGGATGCACTTCCATCTCAAGTACCTGCTTTCCTCACGCCAGAGACCACGCTCTGTCAAATCATGTTACATGAGATGGAATCACAGAATGGTTTGTGTTGGCAGGGACCTTAAAGATCATCTTATTCCAACCCCTCTGCCATGGGCAGGGACACATTCCACTAGACCAGGTCACTCAGAACCTTGTCCAACCTGACCTTGAACACTGCCACGGATGGGACATCCACAACTGCTCTGGGCAACCTGGGCCAGGGTCTCATCCACCTCATGGTGAAGAATTTCTTCCTAATATCTAATCTAACCCTGTCTTCTTCCAGTTTAAATCCATCACCCCTCATCTTAACACTTGGTCTCTGACCAAGACCCCTCCCCACCTTTCCTGTAGCCCTCTTTAAGTACTGAAGGGCTGTAATAAG
Source organism: Buceros rhinoceros silvestris (assembly GCF_000710305.1). Lineage (NCBI taxonomy): Eukaryota > Metazoa > Chordata > Aves > Bucerotiformes > Bucerotidae > Buceros > Buceros rhinoceros. Next base: position 62,268 of record NW_010412266.1, read on the forward strand.
GCATCCTCAAGAACCTTCTCTTCTTCAGGCTGAACAACCCCAGCTCTCTCAACCTGTCTTTCTAGGCAAGTTAAAGAGCAGCTTAGGACAGCCACATCTAGGGAAGGGCATGGAGTTTCTCTTTGGCAGAGCACAGGCCAGGTCCCCATGCACCTGGAAATGATGCTATACCAGCGTGTGCATCTGCCTCTGGATGCTGTGCTAAATGCCTGCCTGTGGGGGCTGCTGCTGTGGGCGTGTGAGGTGCCAGCTCTGGGGCCAGGCTGTCCCAAACCCTGGGGATCACCAGCGGTTGGAGGCTACGAGCTAGAGGAACATAAAGGCAGAGCAGGCCACACATGCAGAGTGTATGCACACACACCTCACAGGAGAGCCAGCAGCTGATGATTGCTTTAGAAACGGGCATCTGGTTTCTCTGCCCCATGCACGGAGTATAGCAAGTCCTTCCCGAATCACGGCCCTTGTTCTGAGGGAACCAGCAGTGTTTTATGAGAATTAAGAGGAAATCTGATCATTAGCCCAGGAATGTAGTAGTAATTTAGACCAGTGTTGGGTGCCAATTATCATTTTTTCTTTGCCCTCGGTGATCTTGATTGCAGAATACGGTAGATCTGGACTCTGCGTGTTGCTGAAAGTCCACTCAGACCTGGGCACACATTGTGTTTGAACACAATGTTTTAGGATTAATGGGTATTTCTCCTCTTCTCCATTACTCTTTATAACTGAAAGATTCTCCTTCAGTGAAGGCTAAGGGATACAGCCATTTACTAGGAAGAAGACCTCTCTCTCTCTAAAGTGTTGGTTCCCCTGTTGCTGGAAGGACTGAAGATGGCACTGCCCTCAGTTTGGAGTAATTTTGAGAAAATTTTGGGTACCCTTATTTTTTCTGAATGGGACCAAACCATTCACAACATAAGGAATCACCACGGGCCTGTGGCATCAGTCCTAAAACACAGTTAAAGTTGGCAGCACGTATCTGTAATTATGGCAAAATAAACTGCAGGATGTTACAATTATCCTGGAGCTGAGGGCAATAAACCCAGATGTTAATGTTAAAAGAAATCCAAGATGTTAAGGTGTAGAGTTTCACAGTATCCAAAGGGCCTTAATTCCGCCCCTGATCAGCCCCTCTAGACTTCCAATAGCACTTCAAATCATTGTAAGTTGGTATAGAATCCAGATTCGCTTTTGAGAATGGAGATGAATATTTCCCTCCTATAGTCTTACAGACAGAAACTCTTTAAAAATACCTACATGTATTTTCTTCTCTGATTACCAGGTTTCTGATGAGGGAGAAGTATATTTCGACAGGACAGGATAATTTTTATGACAAATAATGGCAAAAGAAATTACCAAGAAGCCTAAAATAATAATACCCCCTCCTTCATCAAATCAAACATAATAGAATATTTTAAACTTTCACACAATTTGGGAGGAAGAACTAGCTGAGGAGAAACTGTGCAGAAGATATGGTCTTTTGGAAACCCCTCCTCAGATATGGCTGATTCATTGTCATGTGGAAAACTTCCACCTTGCACATGCCAGACCCAGAGATCTGGATGACGAACAACTC
>NW_010412266.1:63926-69378 GCF_000710305.1 Buceros rhinoceros silvestris
TGCTGAACCTGGGAAGGAAAGGGGAATAGGAGGGAAAGGACTAAGAGTGGCTGGGGACACCCTGGCACTGTGGAGACACACTCAGAATCACAGAATTGTTTTCATTGGAAGAGACTTTTAAGATCATCGAGTCCAGCCCAAGTGTGGCCTGGGATAGACTACATCCCTTATGGTCAATAAAACAGAGCTGACTCCCTTCCTTGGTCCTGAGGGCAACCCATGTCTGTGTGGCTGAACTTGTTGTCCCCTGGAACAGGCGTTATGGTTCGATCTATAGAGCTCCAAGGGAGACACAGGAGGTCCACAAATAGGTTTCTTCCATCTTTTTGGCCACCACAACCAGGAGACACTGGGAAAGGCAAGCTATAATGGAAATTCCAAGAGCTGGAACAGATCTCAGGTGAATCCCTTCTTCCCTTTCCCCTCACTCTTTTGTTTCTTCTGTTTGTTTGTTTGTTACAGGATTTATCCCTTGTCATGTTGATTATGTGGGTATCACCCAGTTTACGTGTATTTCAGCTCTCCCTATTTTGACCATTTAACTGATTTCTTTCTGCAGAAGAGTCTTGAATCAGGAAACTGACTCCATGCTAGTACTGGGGTAGCAAATATATCCTCTGAATTAAGAAATGGGCCTTATCCCCTTCATTTCTTGATTCTGAGGAAGAAAAAAACCCAAGAAGCCACCTGCCTAGCTTTGATACTGTAATATATATGCTGCATTTCCAAGGTGCCACCCATGGTTCTCTCACCCTTCATTCACATCTACAGGAATTCTCAAAGATCTTAACCTCAAGAAAACTACTTTTGGTGCCTTTGTTTCAGCCAGGAGGCCAGTTCAAGCACTTCCAGCAGGACTGTCTTGCTGCTGGTGAAGCAGACAGCCTTTGAGGATGTTGGCAGCTCCCACATTCTGCACAAAGTCTTGATGGCAACATGAACTGGGAAGAGTCACACAGACAACTGATGTGACTTGGTGGCTGCCATAGACCCTTCCTGGGGACAACATCAGTGCTGAGGAAGGCAAGGTTGTGCTTGCAAGTCAGGCTTGTCAGTCTGGAACTACCTTTGAGGACCTACAGAGCTCATCATCTGTGCTGGTATTAAACCTGCAGTGAAGAGTTCATGCCTTCTTCTGACTGAATTGCCTGTGATGAGTGGGAACAACAGGCAGTGTGGAAAAAAGGCAGAATAAGAGTTTTTCAGCTTAGCTGAGTTGGGAAAAAAGGGGGGCTGTTTAGCAGCATTACTGAAGGACTCTGAACCTCCCAAGACCTACAAGAGGAGGTTCAGATAGGATGTAAGGAAGAATTTTTTTTTTTTTTTCTGATGAGGGTGGTGAGACATTGGGACAAGTCGCCCAGAGGAGTTATGGATGCCCCATCCCTGGCAGTGTTCAAGGCCAGGCTTGACAAGGCTTTGAGCAACCTGGTCTAGTGGAAGGTGTCCCTGCCCATGATGGGGGGTTGGACTGGATGATCTTTAAGACTCCTTCCAACCCAAACCATTCTATGATTCTATTCTTTGACTTTGTGCTCTTGGTGACCTGAATTCCCCAGTTCAGGCTGACCATCAATCCCATCTACCCTTGCAATGGAAGACCTCTGCACATCGCCTTCCATCTTCTTGCATGGGATGCTCTCAAGACAGATGGGCTGGACCAAGAGCTGGACCCCATCCCCTTGCTGGTCCACGCACTCTTGTGCATGTTGTGATGATCAGTGGTGCTAGGCATACCTTGCAGATGAGTGGGGTGGGTGGGCAGCAGAGATCATCCTTGCGTGCTCCAGCACAGCCATGTAGATGTGCCCTGGTTGGGCTAGGACAGCCCTAGGGCACGATACATTACCCCTGCTGGGGATAAAGCAGGTCAATGCCGTCTATTCAGAAAAAGTGACATATTTTGTGGGAGATGGCAGTTGCTTTCCAAAGGGATATTTGTATAAGGACAAGGGTTGTTCCACTGCTCTCTGGGAGCAGCAAAGCCTCTGGGATTCTCCTTTGTCTGTGGCAAAGAGCAAGGCCTTGACCAAGATAAAGAAGCTAAAACAAACCCACTATCCTGCATCTTATTTGAGACCCTCTTGTAGCTTGGCTGCCTCTCCCTTCCCACTCTGCCAATATCTTTCCATTTATGCAGTGGCTCTTAATGAGAATGAAGCGACTAATTTGGACATCCTCAATGTCTTTATAACCCAAGCCCACGGATACGACAAGCCAATAGCACTGAGCTAGTTCTACTGATTATTTTAATCTCATCATATGTCTTTTCTGGTCAATAAACTCCCTCTCAAATCAAATTGTTACTGAACATAACCTGACGCTAATGTCCGTTGGACTCTGGGCTATAGCGAATAATGTAGTTTGTCATAATTAAGTGTACTGCCTAATTAATTGAGTGGTCAGGATGCTAATTAGCCAGGTTTATTGAGACTGGAGGAGTATGAAGGGCAATACTGCAGCTCATCAAAAGCACTGGGACTAGGAATAAAGCACATCTCCTTTCCCTCTCCCCTGACAGACTGACAAATCTGTGGCTATGCAGATCTATGGACTCTGAGCAACACCCAGAGATGGAGATGAACAGGGTCATGTTGGTCTTGCTTGTCTCCTTTTCAGTGAGGCTAAGGTTTCTTAGCCTTTGCTTCCATTTTCCACCCATTCCTCTAGCTCGTCCGTCACTGCAGCCTAACTTGGCTCTCTCCTCAGTTGTCATTGGAGGCTGCCTGCTGTGTTCCTTGCTCAGACAAGGGAGAGTAGGGCTGCCACTTTCCCGTCCAGGACTGCCAATAGGTATGTGGGACATATGATGGGTCATACGTATGCAATAATTTTCCTGAGAGCAGCAGTTCTTCAGCTTTTCCTGCCTGAGCTGTTTTTCAGTCCTTCAGTGATGGGGTGTCTACCAATGCTCAAATCCGTGTCCTTAGAATGCACCTGACTGACATATGTGGTTCAGACTTCTTGGTCTCTCCAAAAAAGACGTGAAGAAAAGGCTTTTCCTGTTCTGTTTCCAGGAGCCTTTCACAAGGAGTCAAGAAAAGAACGGAGATTATGAAGCTGAAGCAGGGTCTTCAGCTGAGATCTGGACTCTAGTCCTGGCTCTGCCACAGGCTCTCTGGATGGACTTAACAAAGTTGAGTGTTGCACCTCAGTTCCTCAACCAGCTAATGCCCAAGAGAACCTTCACGACCATTCAAGTTTGTTGACGTCTGCAGGAGGTGGACTTTAGCATTCTACTGGCAGGACTGTTCCGGTATTTCCCCAAATTTCTAGGCTCAAGAGCATGAACATAGAGTAAAAAGGCCCTTGTCCCCTATACCTTCTCTCATTCATTGTATGCTGAAAATGCTGAACATGCTCAATCTAAAAAATATTTTATATCACATTTCTACTCAAGGTGATGAGACTCCCAATTTTGGCCAGAATTGAGCATGTTGCCAAGATGCATCCATCCCACTGGCTATAAATAGAACCTTGGTTTTGTGGGTAGCACGCACCAACTCTGCCCTCCAGGACTTATTTTAGTGCCGGAGTTTCACAAACGCTATAGCAGATTCCTTTCTCTCCTAAATCCACTGCAGGCAGCCGAAGCTTTTGACCTTGCAACTGCCTATTGCTTTCAATGGTCTGTGGCCAGATAGCTTGTTTTCCTTCCTATTACTTTTGGTTTCAAACAAATAGTGCTGCTGTGGGGAAAGCTCAGCCCACATTCCAATATCTCACCATGTAATTGTGCTGAATTTGACCACAAGCTAACAAGTAAACATGCTCTGCAGTCAAGTGCTCGAATTCTGCTCCGTGGAACAACCCGATGGTTAGTCGCATTTTGTAGACCTGGCAAATGGATCCTTCTGTGCCAGGGGCTCTAAACCCCAAAAGGATGAGGTGGCTTCTGCAGCAGGGTTTGATTCCTGCATGGGGAAGCAGCAGGGACAAAACCCCTGCAAACAAACTTTCCATGCCTGTGTGCATGCCTCATTTTTAGCTGTTTCTCAGTTGAGAATCTCCAAGTAGAGCTGCCTGCACAAGACTGAGCCTTTCAACGTATGGTTATCTATAGATATAGTCAGAATATGTCAGAAAATTAGATATGTGGAGAATATTCCTTGAAGCACATTCCTAGTAGTCAAAATTCTCACTTTTCAGTAACACAGCAGAAATTTGGTTTGATGTCCCTGAAAGACGTCAGAGAAAGCCGCCACTCTGTGATCTCTAACCCATGGAGCTGGAATCATTTGTCCGGGGAAGGATTGCTCCACACTTCATAGAAACACAGAATCACAGAATCATTTTGGGTGGAAGAGATCTTCAAGCTCATCAAGTCCAACTGTTCCTCCAGCACTGTCAAGTCACCACTGACCCCTATCCCTCAGCACCACCTCCACACGCCTGTTCAGCCCTCCAGGGATGGGGACTCCACCACTGCCCTGGGCAGCCTGGAACAAGCCTCCACAATCCCTTTCAGGGAAGAAATTCTTCCACAAGAGGAAAACCTCCCCTGGCACAACCTGAGGCCATTTCTGCTTGTCACTTGTTACCTGAGAGAAGAGACCAACCTCACCTTGCTCCAACTGCCTGAAATTGAGGGAGTTGTCAAAAGCCAGAAGGTCTCCCCTGAGCCTCCTTTTCTCCAGGATCAACCCCCCGAGGCCCCTCAGCTGCTTCTCAGTGCACTTGTACTCCAGACCCTGCACCAGATTCACTGCCCTTCTCTGCACACACTCCAGCCTCTTCATGTCCTTCTGGGAGTGATGGGCCCAAACTGGACCCGGGATTTGAGGTGTGGCCTCCCCAGTGCCCAGTATAGGGGACCACATCGGTGCTAGTACAAGCCAGGACACTGTTGGCCAGGATGCTGTTGGCCAGTATGCTGCCACACTTGCCCTGTTTCATATAATCTTTCCCCAAATATCCACAAACAGCACTTTTGGGGAGGAGACACAACATCAGTTCTGTGTATTCTGCCTCTATACTTGCTGCCTAATCGGAATCAATAAAAACCATGTTCTTAACACTTTACTTGGAACAGAAAATTATCCTCATAAATTAATAAATGAAGATTTGCAGGAGATCAAATATACGTAGGTAAACCTTGATTTTTATTGGTATGAGTAGCAGACCAAAAATTGAGAAGGAATTAATTGTGTAAACTAATAGTTAGGTGGTTTTCTTGCTAATGTACCTTGCTAATGGGTTGGGCAAATTGAGGATGTAAATCCTGGTCTCAGACATATTCATCATATTTGGCTCTCATGATGACAAATGTTGCTGAGCCACGTTTGTGGGGTAAAACACTCTGCCTAAAAATAATCTGAATATGCATCCTCTTCTAGTTTCCCATTGTGAAAAACCACCATTAAACAGCTAAAAGAAATAACTATTTTCTAATATAATTTCCATTAAGAGAACAGAACTTGTCGAGTGTATTCAGGTGGGAGATTTCAGTAGG
>NW_010412266.1:69450-75480 GCF_000710305.1 Buceros rhinoceros silvestris
AGGCCAAGTCAACAGAAATGGGAAAAAACAGCTTTCGCAAGGGCACACAGATTTCACCCCCATATTTGTATGAAATCACGGTGGCATTTTGATCAAGTCAGAAACGTTCATTTTGATTTTATGATTTACATGTTCAATGTGCAGAAAAATCAAAGAGTGGATGGCTTAAAAAAGATTTTTAGGATTGTTCCTTCTGTAAAAATTCTTATGTGTATTTATATACAGCCACATAAAGATACAATTATCAATACATATAAACTCATATATGCATGTCTTTTCTACACACAAATTAATATATATCCAGATTTGGGATGAAGCAGGGTAGGAAATTTTAAACTGGGACCTGGTCTAATACCGGCAGTATCACTCAGTTGATATATTTTCAGTCATAGATTTAGTAAAACAGCTTATTCCCTGTCAATTTCCTGATGTGGTACATTTTTGGATTTTCTTTTATTTGCTGTGCAACAGGAACTAACATTCATTGCCTGACAAATAGGTTATACCTGTATGCAAAAGGCTGTTAGAAGTGCAATTTTGTTACTGTTTTAAAACAAAAAATATCCTCTCCTCGCAATCTTATAGACTGATTTAATGGTCAAAAATCAAATTGCAGCTTTATATGCATAAGATTGTATCTAGGGTAATGCAAAATTTCTTGATTTCCTCCCCAGATTTGTGCCTTTTTTGGGAATAAGAGTGAATCTAGCAGAGGATTTCTGACATACTCCAGTTCCCATGCCAGCTGGTGGGACTGGGTCCTGCCAACAAGGCCCTGGACCATTTGGGGGATAACTTTGCCATCCAATGGTTGCTTTTTCTTCCGGACAAGCAGATGATCAACAGCTGATGGCAATGCCTCTCCCCACCCCGGGCATCTCCTCTGGATGGTTTGGTTTAAAAATAAATCCCGGGATGGCCAGGGGATCCCAGGGTGGAGGGAGGGTGGTATGAAGTCCTCAAGAGACATTTTGAGGGAGGAATGCCCACCACCACGTTCCTCCATGATGAGATGGGGAGAACTACCCGCCTTGTTTCCAAAGGCATCTCGTTGGGAACGTAGCTGAAGTTCCCTGCGTGCACCGGCTGGTGGAGAGGAATGTCCCCAAGGAATCTATCCCTGCCAGCATCCGGGCTGGGGTCCTGACCTGTCCCTCCCCAATACAGGGGGACATTTCTCAAACATCGTGCTTCGCCTCTGCTGCCGCCACCACCAAGCACTCCCAGCAAAAACACATTAAATGGCCGTGCGGGACCTGCCATCTCTCTCGAATCCATCTTCCCTCAAATCGCTGTATTACAACCAAACAGGATTTGTTCCACTACAATTTGTCAAGATTGGACAAGGCCTCAAAGTTACTGGAGACAGATATTAAAGGTTTCTCAGGGACTGTGGTGAGAGAGGCAATTACCTTCCTCAGACTCAGAGACGAGGGAGCGCAGCTCCCGTCCCCCTTGCATAGCGCAGGAGGGCTGACGGGGTTTCTCTTCCTTCCCTGCCAATAAATAAATATAAGATAAAGACCTTCTCCTCCCTCCCCAAACTGCCACATGCTGCGAGCGGAAACCTAAAACGATGGCGAGCTGGCTCAGTGAGAAGGACAGCTGCATGTGTGACATCGCAGCCACCTGCATCCAGCCATGGCAGCCGTCCCCGACCACAGCGGCACTTGGGGACAGACCCCAGGACCTGCCCTGGCCTGAAGAACCCATCCCCAAAAGAAGCCGACATTTGCTGTCCTCCTTCTCTGGCCGTGCCTGGTCTCTCCTTGGTCCCTGGGAGGACTGGAGATCTTCCAAGGTGCTGGGACATGAGACAGGGATGCCCCACACACGCCACACCAGCACAAGAATATATTCAATTGTAACCACCAACCCCTTTAAGACTCTAATTCCAGGGAAGAGGGTTGGCTCACGGGGAGGCAGATATCTGCCTGCATGGACCCTGGCAGGGGAAGGGGTGGAAGCAGCAAACAGTCATGCTTGGGGCATCAGATGGGGCACTTCTGGGAAGGTGGAAGGAATGAGATCATGGCTCTGGAGGGACGCCAGCCCTCCTGGGATGCAGACATGGCATTTTGTGCCAGCCAAACTACTTTTCTCCACTTGATGCAAAGAGCGCAGTGTCTTTGGGGGACCTGTGCTGCTTAGAGCTCACCTCCCTCCCCACTATTTGCCCCCCCAAATAATTTCCAGGGCTCTCCCACCCTGGGAGGAGTGGAGAGAGGGGTAGGATTACTGCAAGAAAGAAACTGTCTCTGAGGGAGGGTGTCTTTGAAAATATCTCCTCCACACAGTCAGGTGCGTGTTCCCGGGGCTGGCTTGTGTTAGCCTTCATTTTGGCTAATCTGGAATAACTCCAGGGAAATCACCGGGGACTGCAGTGGAGTACACCCAGCACAAGCTGAAACTGAAATTAACCCTTGGCACATGCCCATGGATTTATCTGAAGGCCCTTTGTAGGCAAAAGATTTTATTACACTGGCTTAAGTGGGCTTTGGATGGAGCCTCTAGAAAATGCAGCGGAGGGTTGCTAGAAACCTGCCTTGCTAATTAATCAAATAAATCACCCACATTTGCATTCAGTCATCTGAAATGGCGGTGGCACAGTTTTAAGTACTGCTCCAGGACTCCTGGCTTTGTATCTTCTGGATTATTATTATTTAATTATATTGGAGCTGCATTTGGAAGCTGGTAGGCACCAGGTACCAGGTGAGAGCTCCCTGCTTTATTACAAGTCATGAAAAGATTTGATCTTTCTGTTCCGATGATGAATTTTCACTGATGATATTAAGCTTATTTCAAATTAGTTAAAAAAAAAAAGTGTATTCTATTTTGAGCTGAAAGGGAAGCAAAGAAATAACTCCCTACTGAGAGTAATTCTTACCGTTTCGAGATACGATGACAGATGAAAAGGAACTTCAGAGCTGATGTAAAATGAGATTCCCAGCTTTGCAGGGGAAAAAGGGCCAGTATTTGGTGGGAATTTTCATGGCAAATACATTCATTTATTTTTGTTGACAAAACATTGATTTGAAACGCTTTGATTGCCCAGCTTCCATCTGACAATAATTGTATATCTTGTGGTGTTAATTTCTTATGGATTGTCAAAGAGAACCGAAAGCCAAACACATCACAGGTACAACAGGGTGAAGGATGGTTTTAACTTTCCCTTTCATTTTGTTTATTAACACAGAATATTTCCCTACTTTGGTTTCTGGCTGGAAATCGCGGTCTCTTTCTTTCTCAAAGGCTCAGCCGTGCCAGCACTGCACTCCTGCTGACTTCCACGCTGAACCTTTTCTAGCCTCATTTTAGTGCTGTTGGGTGCTGGGGAGTGAGGATTTTAGCACCAGGCACTGCGGGGATTTTGCTTTTCAGGGTCTTGGACACTGTGCATGTCCCCGGTGATGTACCCTGGCTGTCCTCCATCCCTGAGCATCCTCTTCCTCATGCAAGTGATTTACAGGGAGTTACAGCAAGGCAGGAGGGGACCGGGTTTCTTCTGATAGTTTAATTTTCCAGCAGCTACTGGGTGATCTGTTAATGGAGGAGGGATTGTCCCACACTTAGGGCATCAGTGTGGGAATTAGGAGATTGGGGATGACACCCTGAGCCCTGGCTGGAGAGTAACTCCATTTCCACATGACAATGCAAAATGGAATTTGGGCTATTTTCAGCAGCTCTTTGTAGCAGTTTCCCTGGTATCTGAGCTTGTCTCTTACCTGTTCAATCAAGGGAAGGTAAGAATATCTCCCTATTTACAGCAACGGCTTCATTACCTGCCAAAAAGGCAAGACTATGTTCATGGCACTTGCGTTGTGACCCCCCCAAACAAAGCCATGTGGCTCACATAAATTGCTGGGAGGTCCAAAGTCCCTCTACCACTGAAGCGAAGACATGGTGTCAGATTAACTCTCCCTTCCCTGGCGCTGGGTCAGCCTGTAGAGGGGAATGGAGGGTGAAATATTTTAGGGTGGAATCACTGATAATGTGGAAGCTCAACACCACAAGGTGAAAATTTGGCTTAGAGCCCTGCCGGTGCCATGTTTAACCATGGGGCATGTCCCCTCCTTCTGCCCATATCCAAGAGCAACGATCAGCAGATGCAAGTGCATCGAGGCTCCCCTGAAACACCTTCCTGGCTTAGATTTGGGATGGGGGCAGGGGTAGAGAGAACCTACTGTCCTTTGCTGCAGTGCATTTGATATCAATCAGGGAAAGCTTGCTGGGCTATCCACCCCTGGAGACTGGCTCATTATTATGCTAATTTCTGTTAACACTCTTGTGGTTGTTTCTTAACTAGGCATCGGGGCTTCTCAAGACTTTCTCCAAGTGGAGGATCAAACTACCTGAGCGCTGGGTTAATGTGAACGTGACTACATCAATACTTACGTGCACCCAAAAGAGGAATAATTAGGGAACCACTGGTCTAATAGGAATGAATCTATTTGCAAACCAAGTTCGCAGGGTTGACGTGGTCCTTCGGATAGCCCTATGTGTCCTTGTGCTACAGCCCAGGAAGAGATGGGAGCAGCATGTGTGTGCAACAGCCCCTCTGCTTCAAGGAGGCAAGTTACCAAACTGGCATCCAGGAAGGGGGAGGCTGGGTCTCCTTTTCCACCTCTGCTCTCCTCCCTGCTTTTGGTACACAGAGGGCTGCAGGACAAAGACAGAGGTGATGGGCAGAGGGCCCACAGCCAGCAGGCGCTGGCATGACTGAGGCTGAGACATGTTCCAAGGGAAGATGCCACTTAAACTCCTGTCTGCTTGTCTTTCTTGGCTCTGATTATTCTTTATCGCTGCTGCTTTCACCCTCTCTCCCTCCCTTGAGCTCCTTTCAGCCCTCCTGGCTGCCCTTCCCTGCTGATGGCCAGCCCTGGCTGGATTAGGTCAGGGGACTGCAGAGACAACAAGAGGGATGGGGAACCATGCCAATTTGTCCCGCTTGTCCCCGTCTCCATATCTGTCATTCCCAGTCCAGATCCGCTTGCCCTCCTTAAACAAGATCTCAACTGACCGTAAGGCTTCTGTCACTCCGGCTACCAAAATCAAACCCCTTCCCTCATCAAATCCCTAATCAGCCGGAACGGCACTGTAAGCCGTGCTAAATTGACTCCTCTTCGCTCCTTCTGCTGACCGCTGCCCTTCAACGAGCCAGCCCCGTCTCTGACTCCGAGGGCAACATCGTGTCTAATTATATTTCTCCTGCCTCTCCAAATCCTCTCAGGCGCCCGGACAAGCACAGGTATTGAGGAGGGTGGGAGGATTAGTGGAGAACCCAGTCGCGTGTTGCAGAGGGAAACATCTTGTAGCCGTGCATGCCTGCATGCTTGGGAGGGAAGCCCGTAGGGGCTCATAGGGCCCGTGTAGCAGGTGAGGTCCTGGTGGAGGTGGTGGCATGGTGAGAACTTGCAGGTGAATGTGGCAAAACCGTGCAGTGATATTTGCCTCTTCCCAGGAGAAACTGGTTCCCTTCTGGCAGCCCAAGAGGGAGGAGAAAGGGGTGGAGGGAGGATGGAGGGGGAAAGTTTTGCACTCTGGTGCCACTCCCATGTCCTCTGGTGTTATCCTTTAGTTTATTTTCCAGAAGAAAAGAAATATCCCTATGTCCTCAACCTGGCACTGGAAACATCCTTGTAAATGGCTTTGTGTTAATTGCCCCGGGAGTGTGAAAACATTCAAGAGCAGACTGAGGTTTCTTAACTGTGATACAAAAAAAGCAACAACCATGAGCAGAGGTTTTAAAATGCTGTGGAGATCTGGAGAACAAGCTTGGTGAAGAGTCCTCTGTTGCTGGGTCAGGCTGGCCAAGACAGGCCAGAGATTCTGGGAGGACATGGAAGGATGCGAAGCCATCCAAACCTGGAGCTGGGATGACTTTGTACTGATGCCCTCAGCCATATTAGCAGTGCAGGGGCTAAAACACCCTCAAAACAGGGTGATATCGGTGTCAGTGGTTGTAATGGGAGGGGGTACACACCCAGCCAAGCCAGCAGTGAAACCTCTCAAGGTACGTGGAGTCAGGGT
>NW_010412266.1:75567-104376 GCF_000710305.1 Buceros rhinoceros silvestris
GAAAGAGATGATTTGTTCCATCTTTCCCACTCCACAGGGTTTTCCCCAAGATGCCACATTCCTGCGAGGAATTATCTCAGTGTCAAAACTTGGGGCTGCATTTCCATCCGGGAGATGTGAATGGATTACTGAGTGAGGGACTGTAATTAATTTGATTATGCGTAAATAAACGTGGGCTTTGGAAATGGAATTAGTGCGGGATGTTTTAATCAAAGGAGAAGATGAATAGACAGTCGGATAATGCCCAGGCACTGGTCATAATAACCACAATTTATAGTCTGTGTTGCCACATAGTCAATTTGCGTTTAATTTCATTCCATTGCTCGAGCTCTCTCTGTTTTATGGCAGCTCTCTCTGATGGAACTTGGGTGATTAGAGGTTTTTTGGTGTTTAGAAGTTGAAGGCGATGCTTCCCTGAGATATTAAAGATCATTGGCCTTCGTCTGTTGCCTTCAAGGTGACCTCTGTAGTGCCCAGAAGTGAAGTTCTCGCCTGGCTTCTTCAGCATCTCCTGGGTCCTGGGGATTGCTCCTTCAGGTGATTTAAGATCTGGGGAGCACATGGAGTCGCCTTCATTCAGCCCCTCTAGAGAAGGAATGGAGGTAAATTGATATGCCATCATAACCATGAATATAAACTGAATGGGGATGGTGTACTCAGGTCACCACGGATTTTGATCCCCACCTGGGGATTATGTGCCTCCCAAATGTATTTCTACTGGTCCTTGCAATTCCAGCAGTGACATGGGCTGTGTGGACAGGCAGACACCATAGCCCAGGGCAGGTGATTCTGAATCTCATCCTTGTGCTCAGTCCAGCTCACCTCTCCTGAACCCTAGGATCAAATATAATTCAGGTTGGAACAGAGCAACAGGTCTTCTTCTCCAACCTCTTGCTCCAGCGATCTTCAGCACAGCACCTCTGGGCAACCTGTACCAACTTGTGACCACTCTCCTCATGAAGTCTCTTCTTATATCAAGCTGGACCTTCTTTCATTTCAGCTTCAGTTTTCTCTCTTGAGGATGGTGACACTGTGCTTGTCAGAGGAGCAAGGCAGTGGGGCCAGATCCTGACCCAGTTTCTGGTGAGGGTGGTGATGTATGTCAGTCCTGCCTCTTGCACCTTTCCCTGGGCAACACCAGAAGCTGTAGCTTTTCCAGTCAGGGGCACATAGCTCCAGGTGGCTGCAGAGACCAACCCTAAGAAGTGGATGCCCAGTGCTTGGGCTTATGGTGGGAGGCTCCAGCACAGGCCTGGAGATGACTGCCCTGCCTGGGACACCCTGTGCATGTGAGCTGCATGCTGGAGTTACCTGTCCATGAACTCTGGATTTCAGCATGGGGGTCAGGCTGGGATGTGACTCTGCCAGAGAAATTGTGTGTGTGGCTGTGAGCAAGCAGCACTCATGACACGAGAAATGTAACTGCAACACGTCATCTCCAACTTCTGGGCTGCCAGAGGGGAAGAGGGATGATTCACAGGCCAAGAACATAAAGCCAGTGCTGCCAGGGGATGCCAGTTCTTGACCTCTCTCCCACTCCCTAGGAACTGTCCCCCAAGATTTAATAGAATCACAGAATCTTGGAATGCTTTGAGTTGGAAGGGGCCTTTAAAGGTCATCTCAGAAATTTACTGTGGAGGTGGTGAAACACTGGCCCAGGTTGCCCAGAGATGTGGTAGAAGTCCCGTCTCTGGAAACATTGCAGGTCAGGATGAACCCTGGGGCCCTGAGCAACCTGATCTAGTTATGGATCACCTCACACCTGTAGACCTGCATTTTCTGAGTGTGCATTGATGCTGTCACCCCTGCACACAGTCCTGCAGGCACAACCAGCCCTAGTATCCCCAAGCCCACATGGGCAGCTCCACGCCGAGCCAGCAAGCAAGCCCAGCCAGCAAGTCCTGCCTTGGGTGCAGGCAGAGGGTGCTCTGCTTGCTGCATGTGATCTCCAGGTATGGGTGGGTTGGGCAGCTCTGGGAAAGAGGTTGGGGAGGTGCTTTGACCTCTCAAGATGGTCTTTATGCACTATAGAACAGTATCTTCCCTCCCCAGGACTCAAGGACACCTGTGTGCAGGCACACACTGTCCCACAGAGTTAAATTTGGTCCTGCATCTTCTCTGGGAGCTTGGCATAACAGGGGAACCCACTTGCAGATGTTCAGGGGGCGATGATTTCTTCTCTTCCTTTCTCTTCTGACCTTTCCTGCTCTGGTGCCCAGCTCCCTGCAGAGGGAGTGAGGCTGATGCATTTATGAGCTGTTCCATTAATGACTGCAGATTTGCAAAAACTATAATAATGAAAAAAACCCAAATAAACCAGTTCCTTTCATTCTGTGGAACAAAACTAGCAAGTTTCAATCTATAAAATTTTATGAACAACGATAAAATGAATAATTTGTCCCCTCTATTGAATTGTTGAAGAGGCTGCTGTGGGATTTGCTTACCTTGTCACACCTGCACTTCACAACAGGGATGTAAATTACATGAAACAAGTGTAAGACTCAAGCCCATACACTCATACATGGAGGGAGGGAAAGGGAGAAGGAGCAGGATAATCATGGTGGGTTAAGCCACTCTGGCTTGTGCACACATTTATTTTACAGTGAATAAAAAGTCATTGTCAAAGCACAGGACAACACTTTACAAGTTTGTTTGCTCCCCGTCCTTCGCCTTTGGACCACTCACTCATGATGATGATCCTGCAGGCACTAAGTCCTTGCTCACCTTGATTCAGACCAAGGATTTCAGCAAGGGTCTCTGGGAGCTGGAGGGAATGCTCTAAGCCCCAGGTTGGCCAGGGGTGATATTTGTCTTCACTAACCGCAATTTTTTGGAAAAAAAAAATTGATTAAAGACAAAAAGACAAAAACCTTTCTTGTCCAACCCTGCTCATAACTGTCTAATATTTTTCACCTTCTGAGCTGAAATTTCCAACCCTCCTCTTGGCCCAATAGAGAGGCTCCAGAGGCAATTCAAAGAAAAATGGTATTTTCAATATAATGACAAAAACCCCAAATATGTTTCCACCTACTTCCCAAATCCCTGTCAAAAATGGTGAATTTTTTCTCCGCGAAGCTGTAGAGAAATACTGGATGTTGGAAGCTGTTGCTGTGGGACATCAAAACATGGCATGGCATGAGCTTTGCAGGGGAAGACTTAAACCAATAAGCTTTGAGCCTGGGAAAATAGGACGCTCGTTGGAGATGTGTACAGCCAGCACATGTTTTTTTTTTTTTCCCCTCACAATATTTTGTACGTGAGGAGTGATTCTTTTATCTGGATTGTTCCCTCATTAAAACGAAGGGCTGTCAGATTTGCTGCCAGGATCAGGGCTCGGCTTCCTGAAGTGCTCGCATGGGTAGCTGTTCATTTGTGAGAGGGCTTTAAGGAGGGTTGCGCTGGGATTTGTGACAGTAGGGGAACAAACCCCATTTTTCACGCAGATTTGAGGACCATTTAGGAAGTCCTGCCTCCCATTCTGCCTGAGATGGAGGGAACCAGCTCCTTTGCATGAGCGTTCTCATATCTACACGCTGGAAAAGCTTGAGAAGAACACTCAGCTGCTTCATCTCCAACCCTGCCCCTTAGATTTTATGAAGAACAGCGAACCACCCTGGAGATCTTGCTGTTAAAAAGAACATACACATGAACACACTTGAAAATATCCTAACTTTCTGAATCTCATTATTTCTGAAACTCTGCTTTATTTTGCAGCTGTCATCTCTAAGGATCACAAGTCCTCCTGTACAACATGGCAGAGGGGAATTAGCAGAGGTCACCCAGGGCAGTGTGAGGCCCCTGGGTTCCCCCTTGTCCTGCTTCCTCACTCCACAAAAATGGGCAATCTGGAAGTTCTTTTCATGCTTCTTTTTCTGCTTAGCTGCTGGGATGCTGTGGCTGTCAGAGAAAGGGGCAGGATGAGGCCATTTGACTGGTTATGTGAAGAAAGATGTTAGTAGAGCATCCCTGATGGATTCACGGAGTAACTGGGGGTGCTACTTCCACATCCCACCCCCCAATCTGTACCTCTCATGTCTGTCTGGAGCCTGGACACTGACTCTCAGAGATAATTAGTAAATCCAAAATCCCCCAAGAATTGAGAGCAGGACCCAGGAGTCCTGAGCAACTTCTTCAAAAGCCCATTTTCTTTATTTTTTGCTTTCCCCCATGTCTGCAAAGAGAACAACCATATTTTCTTACCCACCCCCTCCAGGACCCATGACTAAATAGCATGGTAAGGAGAGGACCCAGGAGACTTGCCCCCCTGCCCCATCACTGCTCACAGCCCCCACCCCTGCAGTGCTAAACTCTTCTCCAACTAATCTGAGCAGTTGGCAGATTTTGTGTGTCTAATGGGCTGCGTACAGCACGGGTAGTTAACCGTGCGCAAACTGCCTGGCGATACCAATTGCATTATCATAGCCGGCAAGAGATTAAGGCTCCAATTAAAAAGAGACAGGGCAGTGACCAACCGTGAGCAGCCTGGGTTCCCAAAGAGCCAATTTAGGGGCTGATTGAAACAGTGATGGGGTGGGAGCGGAGGGGTCCCTGGGAGGTAGTTCGTGTTCCCTTAATCGGGGTGGGGAAGGGGGTGGGTGTGGGGTGAGTGGAAAGGGTGTGACAGGGAAGACTCCACAGGGCTGTTTGGGGAAGGATTTTCAAGAGGTCTTGATGGACAAAAGGGAGGAGAAAAAATTTGCTTCAGATGTGTTTGCTCTGGCTCTACCAGGTCCCTGCAGAGCCACGATGGTTCTGGCACCTGTGGAAGGAGTGAGATGTATTGGGCGTAAGAAGAAGCTCCAGGATAATCAAGTCTTTCTTTAAAAGCCACCTCTCTCATGCCCCCAGCATCAGTACCTGCTTTCCAAGGCTTTACCCTCTTCTTTCAATAATTTTTTCCCCTTCCTCTCCATTTCTCCCAACAGGACCTGCCCTCTCTGGTCTTGATGTTCACTGCCAGGCAGCAAAATGCAATGACCTGCATTGCAGAGGAGCTTTGAAGTGGTTTTTTTGCGATGGATAAGACAGTGAAAGAGGAGCTCCTGGTTGAGCCTTCTGTGGAATAACCCATTAATCTGATGGGAAAGCTGGGAAGGGGAAACGGTGTGCGTTTGCAGAGATGCTGGAGGATGGAGAGATGCATCAGAAAGCTCAAGGGGAAATTCATTATTCTGTATTTGGACCAGGGGTCATAAAATGCACAGGAAATCATGGGAGAAAACAGCTGTGAGTATTTTGTTCTCAAGCAGGCAAAGTCCAGGCTCTGCACTCAGAGAATAAGCACTCTTGTGAAAATAAAAAAGCCCATGGTCTGGTCTTGAACTATACACGGAGGCAAAGGCAGAGACTGAGGCTGCTCAGGCAACACGCGAAGCTGCATCTCACAGGCCTACACTGTTTTGTTTTGTAAAGGTTCCTGGCTCTCATGGCAGCTCAGCCAGTCAGCACTGCCCTGACCCTTGCTGGGTCTGTTTCCAGAGCTTAGGTAGTTTGCCACCTGCATGGAGAATCTGATGGCTATGGGCTCTTCAGTGCTGACTGGTCTCAGTGGAGGCATTAGTGTAGAGGTATCACCCTTAAATCCTGACTTCTGGTGCCTGACCTTGCAACCTGGCTAGGGGAGACTAGGAGAACTGGGACTCCTGAATTCCTTATTGGCTTTGGAGAAGGGTGTATGAAGCATGTGTGGACTCTTCTCCTTGTCTTTATATGTCACAAGTATAAACCATTATGCTCTGCCTCCTCTCCTCCCCCTTTACCATCGCTCCTTGTCCATAACATTCACCTACATCCTTGCCAGATGCCTATCTTCTCCTCACCTCTCTCTCTAACCTCTCTTCCCAACTTTCCTTCCTGTGCTGCTGAGCACTTCTACTGCCTACATTTCCTCCTGGGTGTGGGCTCCCTTCTGCGAGCAGAATACCACCCTGGGAACATGATCCCAGCCAATAACTATCGACTGATAAACCAACAATGTATTTCAGTGCAAACCTGTCGATTGGTGGGATTGATTTATGTGCCCCTCTTTCTCCAAAGGGCTGACTCTTCTGACAGGCCCCTGATCTACTGCTGGGGATGGGAGGGCCAGGACAGTCGGGCTGCTGCTCTCCATCAGTCATGGATTCAGCTCTTTTCAGAGAGGGATGGCAGCAGTGTTTGTGGCTGGAGGGAATCCAGGGGGAGGGCATGGGCTCAGAGGGGCAGGTTCTACACCAAGATCTTCAGTTAGGTCTCTGATAGCCTCAGGTTAGTTTTCTTCTTCTTCTGGATAGTGATAAGGGCTGGAGCTTCCAAAGAAGTTGTGTTTCCAGAGAGCTGTATACCCATCTTGACGGTGGCCTCAGGATTCCATCACTTATTGGATGAGGCATCCCTGGATGGTGAAGAATGGCTGCTATTCCTGGTGACAGGAGTTGCCCTGCTCTTCTTACAGTGATAGTGGTGAGGTCAGAAATCCCAGCCCTCTGGGTCTAACAAGGTGGGAAAGCCCCAGATCTCTCCCTAACCCAGAACGGGACAAATCATCATGAGAATATCAGGTCTTGGAGGGTGCCTGTGTGGACAAGTTCTGTCCCTTGGTGTCCCATGGGAGACCTTCATGGTCTCCATCTCTGTCTCTGAAGATACTACACATTCCTCTCCTCCAGGCTCACCAGCTCTGGTAATTTTGGTTGTAAATCTTTTTTCACAAGAAATCCTAAAATGAAGGATTGAAGGATGGTAGAAGCTCAGTCCCTGGAAACATTCAAGATCAAGTTGGACCCAGGGGCTCTGAGCAACCTGTTCTAGTTGAAGATGTCTCTGCTCACTGCAGAGGGGGTTGAACTAGATGGGCTTTAAAGTTTCCCTCTGACCCAAACCGTTCTGTGATCCTCTGGTGCTCCAGTGGCTTTACAAGCCCTGTTCACCTTAGGGGCTTCCCACAGTTCCGCCTTATTGACATTCTTGACCTTCTCACCTTGGAGAATAGAGAGGTGAGGCATCAGAAGCAGCTTTAAGTTCTTGAGCGATTTTGAGAGAAAGTGCCTGAATTGCAGACCTGAACAGTTTTAAATGCCCTCTGTCATTTCTCTCTGACCAATATTCCTGTGCATATTCCTGTGTTTTGGGACAGAGCTATTCAGACTCACACCCCCCATATGTGCTGGTCAGACTGCCTGACAAGGGACTGCAATCCCATCTTAGGAACTGCTCCAGGATTTTCTGTGAGCCAGTGATGCTTGGATGTTAAATACCCACAATGCTAGGTAAGTGAATTGCAAGTCTTTCAAAGTTGCATAGGATTAACTTTGAACTAAATCCCTGAAAAAGCCACATGGCTGGTGACATTTCAGTTGATCCCTGTTCTCCAGGCAGGGCATGCTAATGTTTCTGCTCTGAAGCTTCATGCTCAGTTGGTCACAGAGGCGGCTGAACAGCTGGGGAGTTCTCTACTCAGCATCATCTTTATTAAGAATGATTTGTCTTTTGAGCCTTACCACCTTTCTTCACTGCCTTAGAAACTTCTCTTTAAACTGTTACAGCCTAGAAATACTGTTGCCTGTCCTCTCCAAGCAGGGGTAGTCTGGACTTTTCCATTCCATGTGTTCAGCTCTGGAGTCCCCAGAACAGCAGAGACATGAAACTGTTGGACTGGGTCCAGAGGAGGTTCCAAAAATGATCAGAGGGTAGAACCCCTCTGCTGTGAAGACAGGGGAGAGAGTTGGGTTGTTCAGCCTGGAGAATAGAAGGCTCCAGGGAGACATTATTTGGGCCTTCAAGTACTTAAAGGGGGCTACAGGGAAGATGGAGACAATCTTTTTAGCAGGCCGTGTTGCAATGAGACAGGGGGTGATGGTTTAAACTAAAAGAGGGAGATTCAAGCTACAGAGAAGGAAGAAATTTTTGACATTGATGGTGGTGAGACACTGGCCCAGGTTGCCCAGAGAGGTGGGAAAAACCCCACCCCTGGAACGAGTCCAGGCCAGCTTGGACCCTAGGGCTCTGAGCAACCTGCTCTAGTGGCAGATGTCCCTGCTGACTGCAGGGGGTTGGACTAGATAGCCTTTAAATCTCCCTTCCCACCCAAAGCGTTCTATGATTCTAAGGTACAAGAAGAGAGAAGGTACAAGAGATGAGAGGCTGGGAACTGATAGTTAACACATCAAGGGCTGCAACTAAAGACACTCTCATACAGACTATGGGGAAGGGACTTGCCTGTTGCAGTCCCAACAGTTGGATCTGTAGGTAAAGCCAGGCTGGAGGATTTCCGTTCTTCAGAATCAGCCACATGAGCAGCCTTTCTAGCAATCAGTTTTTTCTCCCTTTCAGAAGACTGTGTCTTGTGGAGGTGCGAAGTATGGTAAGAAGTCAAGAGGGAGGTGATAGATCATCCTTTCAGCCGTTGGCAGAGACTTCTTATTTGAGTTGAAGATGCAGCTAGTTCCTCTGGCAGCTGTTACTGATCCTCTTTCCCATTCCCTAAGCTTTAATAGCCATTTTAACCTCAAAATATCATAGAGTCTCACTGGGCAAGAACAGTGTGGACCCCTTAAAGACCTAGAAGTCAAGAGAGAGGTGAAGCTGAAGGCTCCTACAGCTGGAACATGGTGGGCTTGTCATGGCAAACTATCCATTTGGATTACTTGAAACCAAAGCCTTTTTTGCTGAAGTTTCTGCTGGATAAACATTACATGTCTGGAGATGCCCCAAACCTTGCAAGGAATCAAGAAAAGCAAAGAAAAGCTTCTCCCAGGTTCTTCCATCTCTACTGTGTCTTCAGTGACTGACTGTGAAGGAGAGGGCAAGAAGTCGTCTCTCCCCAACATGTTTTATTGAAGGACATGTCATAGCATGGCCACATAAGCCCTTCCTGCTCACATCTCCAGAGTTGGCTTTTTAAAGAGGGAAGAGAAGCTCACTCATTGCTGCTGAGCTTGTCCAGCACCATAACTACCTGCTGGGTGCAGTTCAGAGGGCAGGAACTGGGAGACATATCCTGCAGCAATGTAGGACGTGCATTAGATTTTGTGTTTATCACCTTATCTTGCTGTGGAGGGCAGCTCTTAGGCCTAAATCTTTTCTCATTGGCCATGTGTTTTGAAAGTCCTCTTGCTAGGCAAGAATGGACTTATCTTTTCAACAGGGACTCAATGCTGGCCAACAGATGCCCTCCAGGACTGGGTGTTATTTTCAGGGCAAAGGAGTTCATTTTAATCCCACAGAAAGTTGTTGGTATCGTGAAGGCAGAAGTTGCTGCCTTGTCCCATTTCCATCCTAGTTGTGAATGGAAGAGTACCCAGTTTTAACTGAACTTTCTGCTCTGATAGCCACAGAGCAGTGGTGATGGATGAAGTCTCTGAACTAATGTGGTGTTATTTCCTCCCTCCCCTTCCCTCTCTTGCTTCAAAAAGGGGAAAAAAAAAAAGGAGGGAGTTGAGGGTCTGTCAGGTTGTTTGATCTGACATCCACATGCCATGTTCACCTTGGCAGATGGCAGGAGAGATGATTGCTTAGCGCTGCATGTTTGACATCTCACTGAATCAGTAAGGCTGACGTGGTAGGCCTGTAGCCATTGGCAGCTGCTCTGGTACCTACACCGGGTGAAGGAGGTGCGGGCTTCATTTCACACCTCATGGTACATCTGCCTGCCCCCACCACCTCCTCTTCCTCTCCCCCATTGGCTCATGGTGGTGGTTGGCGGGTTACGTGCTGTTGCTTGCCTTGTCACCAGCTTGTGTGACAGGTGAGGTGACACGGAGCACACAGAGTTGCGAAGGAGGTTGCTCGGGGGCTTTCCCACACTGAGGAGGTGAGCTCACTCCAGCGGGGCTGTGTGTGTGTGTGTGGGAAAGCAGAAAAACATCTGTTCACTTCTCCACTTTGCAAAGAACAAGAAGGCGTGTGGGAAGGGAGTGGCGGGGGGGGGGGGCACTTCTGGCCAGCAAACCCAGCAAGCCTCCAGCGGGGCTGTGTGTGTGTGTGTGGGAAAGCAGAAAAACATCTGTTCACTTCTCCACTTTGCAAAGAACAAGAAGGCGTGTGGGAAGGGAGTGGCGGGAGGGAGGTGCATTTCTGGCCAGCAAACCAGGCAAGCTAGCTCTATCCAGGCTTCCAAGGGTTAAGTTT
Source organism: Buceros rhinoceros silvestris (assembly GCF_000710305.1). Taxonomy (NCBI): domain Eukaryota; kingdom Metazoa; phylum Chordata; class Aves; order Bucerotiformes; family Bucerotidae; genus Buceros; species Buceros rhinoceros. The sequence goes on from NW_010412266.1 coordinate 85,675, forward strand.
CCAAGCAGAGTGTGACCTCTCCATCTCCTCTAAATGCGTGGAATAAGGAGAGACCCCAGGACTTCTTTTGACCAGGAACTTTGGACATCCAAGTTCTGAAATTGTACATGCAGCTGCAAGAGTTGAGCTTTCAGATGACCCACCGGGGTGCGTGTCAACCAGGCAAGCTAGCTCTATCCAGGCTTCCAAGGGTTAAGTTTCCAAGCAGAGTGTGACCTCTCCATCTCCTCTAAATGCGTGGAATAAGGAGAGACCCCAGGACTTCTTTTGACCAGGAACTTTGGACATCCAAGTTCTGAAATTGTACATGCAGCTGCAAGAGTTGAGCTTTCAGATGACCCACCGGGGTGCGTGTCCTGCCGTTTCTCAGAGCCGTGACTGCTTGTGCAAAGCCTCTGGTTAAGACACTCTTGCTAGTTTTCTGGCCTTGTTTAATTTGGTGTTGTGGAGGGTGAATTGCTGAGTATGCTAGAAAGCACATACGCAAGAAAGCCAGAAATCTGGGAGGAAAGTGAAGAGGTTCAAACAGCATCATTAGTCCATGGGCTACTCTCCTCACCATGCAAAACTGGAAGGACATTCCTCTTGTCACCTGTTGTGGCAAGGAAAACAAGAAAAAAGCCCGTTTCATAGTTACAGTCTACAAGGGACTGTGCTGCCCCTGCAGGGTGATTTACACCTGAAAAATTTATGGAGGTTGGAGTACAAGGGACAAAACTGATATCACCATGGTGACTCCTGATAACTTCATCCATGAAGGCCGCAACAACAACAGTCATGAAACATCAACTGTCTTGGATCAAGAATTAGGGAAAAACCTTGAATCAAAGACCTGCAGTGGGAACTCCCCATCTCCAAACCAAACCTGTCACAGGTTGGAGATGTTTAACTTACATGCCTCAACTGGGGAGGAAGAACACAAGGATCTGGAGATGTTTCTCTAGCTCGTTGTAGCTGTTGACTAAATAGTCACATTTTGCAGGTTATAACAGTGCTTAGAAGTACAGTAGGGAATGATTGGAAACTTGCATGACAGAAAGAGTAAGAAGAAAGCAAGACAGTGTGATGCTGGATGAAACAATGCCAAAGTTTGGGTGGGCATTGTCTTCAACCAGCTGGAGAATCACAGTAGTCTTCAAATGTCACTTTTGATAAACTCCTCTGGAATTATCCATTTCTCAGCCAGCTGGCTTAAGATGGTACCTCAGATATCATCTGAGGTATTCAATAGCAAGGTGGTGCCTACTGGCATCCGAGGTATCCAATAGGCTGCAAGGTGTTTGCATGGGGTTGGGTGATTTTGCATAGCGTCCATGGGAGACCGGAGCCATTTCAGAATGACAACTGAAAGCCAACCAGGATACCCTAAGATATCTCCAAGAATGTTTGTGTGGACAACTGGATTGAGTTTCTGGAGATAAAAGTTATGGATGCTCAGAAGATCCAATGGAAACAGTGAGAATGTCTTCTCTTTCTGAATGTAACGTGGCTCTGGGCTGGACATCTGGAGTACAGCGTTTGTCAGACCTTTAGTAGATTTGAATCAATCTACTGTGGCTGAGACTGTTGGCTGGATCTGAACACTGATAAGGTTCAGTGGAGGTCCTAAGCAATCCCCTATATGGCACCTCTTAACTGTCCCCTGTGATGAAAGTCTCTTCGCAATGAGTCCATCATTAGATCTTTTTGAGACAGGAACAAGGCACGTGAGAGGATTGCATGGCTGGTATTCCAACAGCTCTCAATAGCTCAGCACGTGAAGAAGAGGGTGAGAGAGGGATTTGCAACATGCATTGAGTTTCCTCTTTGTCTGTGTGTGACATCAGAAAAACTTGCTTTGAAGCGACTGTTTCTGTCTGTGATCGGAATATGGCAGAGCCCCTTTCTGCATCCTCCCTTCTGAACAGTTCGTGCTTCCATGAGCCTTTAGCTTTGTGAAAATCACTGTGACACAAAGCAATCCTGAAGTGCTCACTCTTGGGAGAGCACCACGGAGAGGGTGCAAGTGGGGGGAAGGATAGTGCTGGAGGGAGGTGGGGTGTTTCACAGCTGCTAGGCTGCATGCTCTGCCTCTCCAAACGTGGGCCTGGCTGCCACCAATGGTTGCCTGGGTGCTTGGTGGCACTGCTGGCCAATGTCTGTTTGGAGGCCACCCTGCGAAGGGGTTGAGGTCACTGAGCAGCGCGTGACTCCCTGAGCAGCTGTCAGTGTTATTTTGTTTGGCAGCCTCTTCTTCTCACAGCCGGAAAAGCTGAAACCTAACCCCTCAATGCACACTTTGTTTTGGAATAAGCTGCTGGAATTGGTGGTTCCTGGGTCCAGCGTGGGATATAAGCTCCTGTCCATCAGGATGATGGGGCTGGGTGACAGCTTGCCTCTCTCACTTGCACAGGTTGGCAAGGCTGGAACACCGTTAGCCAAGTGCTTCTCTACCTGCGTAGGGGAGGAAGGATGGTCGTGTGGCTAAAGTGGTCTCCAGAGGACTAGAGCAGATGCAGAATAATGCAGAAGACTTCATCTCCATGGCCCCATGCAATGTCCCTACCGTTTCCTTTCTGGACTGTTTAGGTCACAGGCTTTTTGAGGGGTGAACTGAGTGTAGGCAGAGCCAACACAGTGGGGTCTGGCCATCTGCAGTTCATTGTCATGATAAATTGCTGTGTACTTCATTGCAAATAATATTCTTCCACAGCTCTCCAGAACCCAGACCACGGCTAGAGGACTTTGCTTTCCTTGTGCTTTGTGACTGCACTGCATCTCCCAACACCATTTCTAGCTAACTCGTGTTGCAATGTGGAGAAGCTTCATACACTCAGCAAGATTCTGCTTTTTTCTTTTTCTAAGGGCATCCTAGAAAGCTTCCCCTATGCCCAAGAGAACCACCCACCTCAACGTGGTTTAGCTTTACTGTAGCCTTCACGCACAAGAATTTAAAGTGCCGGTGAAACAAGATGAGTCCATCCTGCCCAAGTGTCTCACAATAACCCATTTAAGAGCAACACTTCCAAAATCCCTGTGCATTAAAAATATCTCTTGCCTTTGCAATCAGTAGATAAAGCTTTCAAGGTCCCCTGACACTAGTACAGTTTTTCCCTACTCTTTAGATGAAGCATCAGTGGGTCATTGTCACACTGATTGTTTGAACATGGGTCAATGGGAAGATTAAGTATTGACCAGCAGGCACCAGATTTTCCAAATATTCTGAGCCTTCCTCCAAATGGAGCTTTTGTGGGGGATAGGGGTGTGTGAAAAAATTTTATAGTCTGTCCATCTGTTTCTTCTCTTGTCCACCAGTGTGTGGAGCAGGTCCTCTGAGAGCATCCATTGATTCATGCTAATTTTCTCACATATCTGACTTTGCTTTTTCAGAGGTTTCATCTAAATGGCTTTAATTTATCCCGCCGACTTGCAATTTATTTAAACTTCTACCTTCCCCGTGGTGGCCAGAACCAGAGCTTTAAAGCTGAGATGTGATCTGCTTGGGACTTGTCAAACACTCCATTCAGGCGGCACTGGTAAACTCCAAGTGCATTTGTCGGACTAAAAGGAATATTGGTCCCCAGAGAGTTCTTACTACTCAGCCCGAGGTGGTAAATTTTGCAGTTCAGTGAACAATCAATTTCTCCTATGCACCTTCCCTGGACTCTGTGTAGCAGAAGCTTGACTTCTCCAGCGTTCCACCTTGCTTCTCTGCAGCTGCAGAGGAGCAACAGCCCAACCTCTCCTTTTTCCTGTGCACCAACCATTGCTGATGCTCCGAGGTCTGGGGAGGAAGTTGGAGACATATGGATGGCAGTGGTATGTGTTTTCCCTGTGCTTCTCCCCATAGCCCTCATTTCTTCTTCATGCTTAGTTATAGTCTCACACCATGTGTGTTTGGACAGCTGCTCTCCGCATGGCTCAGCCGTTCACCCCACTGGCCCAAGGAATTCCTGGGAAATTGCAAGAATCACTAATTCATTCCTTTTCCCCCTGAATACCAGTTTCAAGTAGCTTTTGTTTCCAGTATGATATTCCCACTGAAGATATCTGTGCAGCCTACAACACACCCGGGACCTGCTGTACATGGGAATGATTCCTTTACCATCCCTGGGTTTGATCCACCATATTCTAATGAACTAAACTGACTGGACACTAAGTTAAACGCTTTATGATTGTTCCGTGCATGGAGAGGGATGGATGAAATCCTGCCTCTTACACATTCTTGAGTGAAAAGGTTCTTATACTACCTAAAACACAACCTCAGCCCTCTCTGGAAGCTGTTTTATAGCTGAGAGGGCACTGCAGCTTCACCAGGTGTCATGGGTGGGACACTGATACCCTGCTGAATAACTCATCTCCAGCTTCTCCTCAGAGAATCTTCACCCACTGCCAACGAGTGAAATTCATGTCCCTTCCCAGGGACTGGCTGCAGGTATTAGATCCCTTCTCATCTACCGTAAACTTCAGACACGCATCTGGCTGGCTGCATGCGATGACACCATCTTGGAGAGTCCCACTGTCATCTGTGTAGCATACCTCTGGACTTGGCTGCTTGGCTAGCGGGACTGAAGATAGTCCAGTTGTTGGGTGAATGGGATGGCTCAGTCTCCTGAGTGCAATTCTTTCTGCTTGACTTTACGGTTCTGTGGGATGGAGGAACTAGGAGGTCTCCATCTCTGTACAGCTGGTGGAGAGCTGATCAATGCAGTGAGTTTAGGACACCTTCACATGTACCAGTCAAGTATCTGAGAGTGAACTGAGTTTTACTCCAGGCTGTTGTCTGTGGTATCTCATTCTCCACCGACTAAACAGCGAGTTAAAGGTGATTTGCTCTGATATAGCCTTTCTGTAAGGGCATGTAGTGATAGGACAAGGGGTAATGGCTTGAAATGGAAAGAGCAGAGATTTAGCTTAGATATTTGGAGGAAATTCTTCACTGTGAAGGTGGTGAGACACTGGACCAGGTTGCCCAGAGAAGCTGTGGAAGCCCCATCCCTGAAAGTGTTCTGAGTCAGGTTGGACCTTAGTGCTCTGGGCAACGTGGTTCAGTGGAAGGTGTCTCTGCTCATGGCAGGGGGGTGGACTAGATGATCTCTAAGGTTCCTTCCAATCAAAACCATTCTGTGATTCTAAGTAGGTAGTGCTACCTGAGCTGGATACCTGAAATCAATTGGCAGTGGAGAGAAAACGATTCCTGTGTGTGGACCCCTCCGTGGACAGTCATTGTTTTCCAGTTTGTCACTTCAACAAGCTGTTCCCAAGGGTCTGATTCCTCACTGATTTTGTGCCTTCCCCAATGAGCCAGGTTCATCCACTCAGTCAAGAGATCTGTCCTCAGATCTTTTCCACACTGCCTGGTATCAGCTAAGAGCTGACTAAATGTTCACCCTGGAAGAAATGGTTGAGTGTGACATGTTAGAGCACCGTTCACTCAGCCAGAGACTGTTGCAGATCTCATAGGACATAGGAATTCTCTTGTCTGGTACTATCACAAAGCCATGAGTATGTTCTTCTTCACACCTGCTCACTGTGGTCCTTGGTTCTGGACTGGATATCGTCCTTCTTGATAAAGAACTTGCTGGCTTGCATGCTGGATTTTGCTGTTGCTCTCTTCACCTTCATTCTCCTTCATCTCACCCAGAATCATAGAACAGCATCATAGAATGGTTTAGGTTGGAAAAGACCTTGAAGATCATCTAGTTGCAACCCCCCTTCCATGGTTAGGGACAATTTCCCCTAGACCAGGTTGCTCTAAGAACAGCATCATAGAATGGTTTAGGTTGGAAAAGACCTTGAAGATTGAGTCCAACCATTAACCTAAGATTGTGAAGTCCACCTACCCCCACTCTGATCACCCACAGATTTCACCAGTGAGCTAATCCCTTTGGTCTGCTTCTTCAGATCTTGTAGTATAGGAGCAAGAGCATCTGGGTGTTGTAGGTGTCACTCTGATAATAGCTGTAACTTGTGATCCCTTCAGCTTGCTGCTTCCTTTCTATTTATGGCTACCAAGAGATGCTCTGCTGGCTCTGTCCTGAGTCCTGTGTCATCTTGGAGTTACTGATGTGGTGCAAGGGTTGTGGGTTGGCTGCTGTGAACTCGGCGCTTTGCCAAAAAGACTGAGGATTAGGGACAACCCAGCTCGATGGTGCCCCCAGTCTTCGAGCAGCCAGAACTGCCTCTGAACGCGGTGCAGCAGGAGGGTTTTCTCCTCTCTCAAAGTTAGATGCTACTCAGGGTCTTGTCTAGCTGAGGCTGGAGATTTCACAGCCTCACGGGACGCTATTCTAGAGGCTGACCATCCTCAGGGAGAAAAATTTTCCCTTACTGCAGCCTGTGATTGTCTGTACTTGTCCTTTTGCTGTGCATTTCTGAGAAGGGTTTGGCTTTATCTTCTTTATGAGCATCTGTTGAGTAGCGAAGATTGCAACTAGGTCCTCCTTTCACCTTTCCAGCTGAGCAAGCCAAGCTGACGCAGCCACTCCCTGGACTTCATATGCTTCACTCCTGGACGCATCCTGGTGTTCTCCATTGGACTCGCTCTACTTTGTCAGTGTGTCTCTGGTACCAGGGCCCCGAAGCTGAACACAGCTTTTCGGATGTGTCCTTCTAAGTGCCACATCGAGGGGACTAATCACTTCCCTTGCTTTGCTGGCTGAGCTCTTGCAAATGCAGCCCAGGATGCTGTTGGCTTTCATTGCTGAAAGCGATGGCGCTGATGGAGGCAGCATAGCCAATCAGATCCTTATTGTGTCCCACAAAGGATGCCCCCAGCCTGAGGCATTGCCTGTGTGTGGCTTGTTAGCATCTTGATTGAGGAGGCATAGAAATGGATGGGCAGTGGAAGCTCTGATTGTGGGGGATACCCTCAGGGGTGTTTGGAGCCGCGGGTGGAGGGTGCAGTACTTGTCATACCCATCAGGTCATTCAAGAGCTGGTTAGAAGCTGCAGTCTCATGCCAGCACTTCTAAAGAGCAGAGAACTCAACTGCTGGGTGATGCTTCCCTCTTCTATAGGCCTTATCTTTAAGAGGTGAGGAGGAGAGTATTTTTATATCACATTTAGTGAACATCACATTTCAAAACCTTTGGGTTGTGATGGGGAAGTCTAGAGGTAAAACACACCACCACCTGCTTTTCTGGTTGTATTGGGGAGGTTTTGATTTCTTTGTTTGTTTTGCTTTTATTTTGTGGCTTTTTTAAAATTTAGGAGTATGAACAGGTCGTGAATCCTGGCAAAGACACAGTTCCGGTGTCATCACCTTTGTCATGTGAAATGGACTCAGAAGGTGTAAGGCTGGAGCTAAAAGCATGGAGAGAAGATGGGCAGCTGTTTCAGAAGCCCAAAACTGTATGTTTTTCTGTTTTAACCCTATTATGGGAGTCTCCCGCTAAGGATAAAACACGAGGCTTGTGCTCAGCATGGCACAGGTCAGTGTCACCACAGATGACAAACAGATCCAGAGATACTGCTGCAAAGGAAAAGGGGTCAAGGACGTGGCTGCTGCTGCCCACTTGTGAGGAGCGTGCACAGGATCATCTGGAAACTCAGGGTCTGCAGGAAAAATACTGTCATCTGCTGATGGTGCCTGCAGAGAACAGGGTTGGTGGCTGTGGTGTGGGCAGATTCCCTCCATGGCTTTAGAGCATGACATGGAGAAACCTTTCCTGGGACCTTGGGCAGTTCAGGACTGTGCACTTTGTTGGAGAAACTCTGAGATGTGTAAGATCCCGCTTCTGTCTCTTCCCTGCTGTGACTCCTGCACTGCAGCCCTGCCTGAAGATGAGTACTTGGATGTCCTTGTCACTGAGGCACAGCAGATTTTAAACTAAGAGTGTGGGTCAAGAGCTTATACCCTGGAGACAGAGGAAATTTCCGTAGTAGATCTTTGCTGGTGGGGACAGGGAGTCAGATGTGAGGGTTAAATAGGAAGGCTTTGCTGACACTCAAGGGCTGAGGTTCTGGGGGATGCTGGTTGGAGAAGATGCTAAACTCGGGGTGAGTCTTAGGGGATGTAAGTGATGGAAAATGTTTATCTCTGAGGATGGAGATTCCACAGCCTCTCTGGGCAATTTGTTCCGGTGTCTGCGATTCTCACAGCTGGCTTTGGGAGATGACCTGGCATTGGTCCTTCAGCATGTTGTCCCCAGGTAACTTGCTTCCTCTGAACTGATTGGGTGCAGGCAAAGCTGGGCCAGCTCAGGATGGGGAGGAGATTGCTCTGCCCATAGATCCTCCTTGTCTGCAACATCATGAGTGACCCCTCTCCTTTTCCATCACCTCGTGGCTGTCCTCATCTGGTTGTCCCTATCTAGACACCCACTCAGCCTTACACCAAAGCACCTGGGTCCCTTACGGCTCAGCCCTGTCCTCCCACCTCACCTGACACCACAACAAGCTGCTAGAGCTGTACACAAGGGCTCCAGCTCCCGTGGTCTTTTCTTTTTAATCTTTCTGTCTTCTTTCCATCTTGAAGCTGTTGCCAATTAAGAGCAAACCATTTGATCATGTCATAATCCCGATGCCAGCAGGCAGACCTGTTTGAGCACAGAAAGGGAGAGAGACAGAGAAGGAGAGAGAGGGGGGAATAATAATAAAAATAATAATAATATAGAGGAGGGGAAAAGAATAAAAAGACAGCCTCTTCTTCGATCTCTCCCCTCACAAGGTAAAGAATCAAAAAGTCATTTGATGCATAATTGATTGCTTTGGAGTGACTCGCAAATTGCTAAGGAGCCTTGATTCTCTGGGTAATAAGCACACGGAAAACACAGGGACGTTTTGACCGCGGGGTTGTATAGCGGGGGGGTCTGGGGAGGAGAGAAAAATAAATACAAAAAGAGCGTTGCAGCAACTAACTGAGCCTGTGCATGCCGAAAATATTTTAATGAGCATCAAGAACAAGGGATTTCAAGAAGCACGAGCTCAGGACAAAACAATAAATTAGAAAACAAGAAAAGGAAACAAAACAAAAAGGGACTTTTTATTCTTTTTTTTTTTTTTTCCCTTGACAAGAAAAGCAGAAAAGTGCTGAGCTGGCGGGGCTGGGGCTGCAGGTCTGTCTCCCCCTCCCCTACTTCTCCGGAGCTTGTGGATAGGCAGGGGAGAGATGCTGCCTTGAAGCTTTGTGTGGTGCATTCCCTCACCCTTCCTGCCCCATCCTGGGCGGTCCTGTCACAGATGGCCATTTAGCAAACAGAGGTATTAGGGCACTTGGGTTTGGTTTACCCTGGTGATTTACCTCCAGAAAAGGGAGTGAGGAGAAGAGTTGGAGTCCCTCTGGTCTCCTGACTTGGTCCTTTTCTGAGGGGAAGTTTTACTGACTGGAAGATGCTGGACTCTGTTAGTGGTGGGTGAAATCTGCTGTCACGCTGCATAAGCAGTCCCTAAAGCTCCCGGGCAGCAACGCCAAGTATGTAACACGCCACAGCATCACTCTTTTACTCCTTTAATGTTTCAACGTCCCGTGGCCCCGAGCAGCGTTAGAAGGTCTGGCAAGCTCTGTGCCTGCCCTGCCACTAGCTGCCTTTGCTGAGCTCAGAAAGCGGGAACTGATGACACCAGCACCATAGTCCAAATGGGATTAAAAAGCCTGTAAAGGACTCTCTGGCCCTAAGAGCTACACACAACCCCCTGTGTGGGTACTTTGGGGCACCTGCTCCCCCTTCCATCACCAGCTGTCTGCTACCCATGGATATTGTGATTGCCTTTGCTTGGGTCCAATCTCCTCTTTCTTCTCCAGCCTTCCTGGGAGTCAGATATTTCTGATTCTCTGCTGCAAAGAATGAGACCTTGTGTGTGCAGTTGCTGCTCAATTCAGCGCCAGATGCTGCCATCCTGAGATATCCAGAGGAGCATCTACCCAGGGGTCCCTGACAGAGATGTTAGCACAACTAACTCACACTGAGACCTTGAATCACTTGTTGGTTTACAACCTCCTTCTCTGCCCTAAGACCAGCCTTGGGCAGCAGATACTCACCAGCTCTGATTTCCCCCAGAAGTGACTCATTTAATGCCTGAATACACCAAGGAGTTTGCAATCCTTTCGGGGAAAAGCCTGTTTCCCAGCACACATGGAGGGGACTGGTATCCCTGCAGGAACTGGTGGGGTGGATCCATCTCTCGTGTAGATAAGTGCCTTTTCCTGGTTCCTTGCAGTCTCTCATGTTGGCAGGCAATTGTTGAATACCATTAGCCCAGCTGGAGCCTGGCTTTCAGCCTCTGTGAGGAACTCTAAATGTGTTGGCAGTGTGGGGAGGGGGCTGCCCCATGGATTTTGTGGCTTGCTCAGTGCCTGTGCCTAACATGGAGCATCCCTGCAGTCTTTGTGACCTGGAGCCATGCACCATATCGTTGCAGTGATGAAGGGTGCTGCAGTCTCCTGAGCAGTTCAAGGGGGCTTTGGGGGTGGGAAACATGGCTGTGCTGTAGATGCTCTTTCCTGATTGTTTTCTCTTGAAATCCATTGGATGAGGTGAAGCAGATCCTTTGAGTCAGGCAGGGAATCTGAGCACTCCCAGTGGAGAATTCAGATGTGCTTGTGGAAGAGCCTGGCTGAATTTAACAGGGTTGAAGTGGTGGGGTAAAAGAAAGAGCTTCTGGAGAGATTGTTCATACGGGGTTTTTATAGTGCAGGAGATGATGTGGCTCCCCAAAAGCTCTTGAAGCAGCTGCTGCAAGATGAGTATGGACTCATGTCCCTGTGGAAGCCAACCATCCCCAGGTTGCAGAATGATTTTCCATACCCTAAGCAAAGGTAAGAAGTATTAAACCCTCCTGAAGCTCAACGTCGCACCCAGAGACTGTGCCCATCCAAGGATGCAACGTTTATCCCCAAAATAATGCATTGGATGTCCCTACGGAAACAAAACTAGTGAGATCATCGCCATGGACCAGAGCAATGGTACCTCATAAGCACCTGGCATGGAAATGCTTCCAAACAGCCTCTCATCTCCTGGTCCTGATCCTCGAGGCAGACTCATTGAACACCTTTGTCACAGAGTGATTTAGGATTCAGAGCTGCTCTGTACTAGCCATTATGGATTTATGAACGTCTTGGGTTTAATGCTACACTCCAGTTTTCCCACAAGTCCTCAGCTGCTGACTCCGTAGTGATCCAGGGGCACTATGACCACCTCTTTCCCCCTTCTATCCCAAGAGACTAATATCCTCCCCTCATCTGCACGTACAGCTGCCTTTTTCTCTTAGATTGTCCAGTTAATCAACATAAATCCACTGTGCTCAAAGCAAATTTTTACTGACCTGACAATTTCTTCCTCTCTTGCAGATCTGAAGAAGCACTCATGCATCTGTTTTCTCTGCTGAAGGTCTGATAGAAGTGTTACCTGTCTCCCCATACCTTGCCTGTCTCTATGTGCCTGGCTGTTAAATTCTGCTGCGGTGCTCTCATTAGCCTTAGGAACTTCCAGTCCTTGGGCCCTCAGTGCTCTGTGGGATTCCTTGGTTCTTTTCATTGGGTTTTAGCTCTCCCTGTTGATGAGGACAACTTCCCGTTCATTTTAGGCATGTTTGTTATTAGCAATGGCATTAAAAGTCTTTCCACTGTGGCTGTTCTTGTTGGGGCTCTCAGGTGGGTTATAGTTCTGACCACTTCTAGCAGGGATCTTGGGTGGGTTTTGGTCCTTTTCTCTTTCTGTGGAGGGAGGAGGTGAGGGGAGTGCTGGCTGGAAAAGGAGATATGGAAGGTCAAAACCGAGGAGAGAGAGGTCTAAGGGACCCTGTTAGGTCCTAAATGAAAGGATCAGTAGTGCAACAAGCTGATAGAGACAAAGAGACTGCCCAGGCTGGGGTATCAGGAGCAGATGTGCCCAGGAGCATGACGACGCCCAAGAGATGGATCCTCCCACTTACAAAACTGATCCCAAACCTGAAGTTTGGGGGAGTAGTTACATGCACTGGGGTCCCTGCTTATGTGGCATGGGCATCACCAAATGCAGCCATGGATGTGGGCACAAGAGCATAGACAGGGGCTGGCACCTCCTTGATTAAACTGGCCAGAAGCAGGTCATATGTAGTGAGAATAGAGAAGGCTACAGCTCCTGGTATCCCCTTAAAGCTAACCCAGACCCTGATACAGTACATACCACTGGAGAGACGTCACAGTGACACACACATGGGTTGCTGATAGGACTCAATGGATCCAGCAGACACACAGCAGTGAATGCAAGACTTCAGTGGCTGTGGGGGCTTACTGGATACTGTGAGCAAAACCCAGGTCTTGCACAGTCTGACTCAGCAACAAGAAGCTCAGGAAGATGATCAGCTGGTGTGCTAGGTGCTCTCTGACCCTACCAGGACCTGATCATCAAAGCAAATTCTGTGGCATCACCCATGAGCCTCTTGAGGATGATTGTGAGAAGCCCAACTTAAAAGCTGTTTTTCCTTCCATCCTCTCTGGGCAAAACATGGCCAAACTGCATGGCTGGGGAGCAGCTCTGTGGGAAAGGCCCCAGCAGTCATGGGGGACAGAGGGCTCAGCACGAGCCAGGATTGTGCCCTGGCTGCAGAGGCGGAATCCTGGGCTCTAGGACAAGGACCGGTGTCTTCTCATCTGATAAGATAGGATGCCTTGAGCCATCTGTGGAAGTTGACTACAGAGGGTTTTAGCCCTGTGGGACCTGTGAGCACCAGTGAGGCTGTTTGGGGTCCAGCCAGCACATACACAAACTCAAGACACATAGACCTTCCCCCCTCCCTGCATGCCAGTTACCCTGTGAACCATCATCCTTTCCGCTTTCTAGATAGCTGAATTCAGTGGTGGGGTTCTGCATACCCTCCCCACAACTCCTCTTCTCCACAGTCTCCTCCTTCTCCCAAGGGATGGGATTCATCTTTGGGTGGAGGCACCCAGGGAAATGTTTGAGTAAAATAACTTGGCTGGGTCTCCACTGGCAGTTCCCTGAGTCCCCACAGCCCTTGCATCCCACAGGTGTCTTATCAATGTGGGAAGGGCAGGAGGGACCTTGCAGGTGGACAGTGGGTGACAGATGTGGCTTGAGACCCCTTTGAGACCCCTTTGATCGGCTTTGGGGCCAATTCTTGTGATCACCCACAGCAATGCTGATTGAATGCCAGTCATGTGAGACCACACAACCAAAAAATGCCCGCCACGCGGCAGGGATGATGAGAGGTAGTGGGAGGGTGACTCCCCAGCACCCTGGAAAGCCCTGTGCCACCCTCAGAGCTGGTAACAGAACTGCTCTTGTCTGCTGTAACTGTAGGACCACTCTGCCTCCCCATGGCCGGGTGATGCCTGGTGGAAGCAGGGGTGACACATCCATGGTAGCCCCACACAAAAATCTATCCAGCCGGGATGGGAAAAGCCAGTTAAGCCAACACCATTCCTGGCCCACTGGTTTCATACCACCATCTCCAATCCTAGAAGCTCTTGCCCAGGGCATCAGCCTGGTGTGGTGCATGCACTCCTCCACCCTGCACACCTCCCCTATGCTGGGGTGTGGCCCAACAATGTCACTGCTGGATGCTGTGCTGCCAGCAAGAGCTCGTTAATATTCTGACAGCTCCAATCTCACTCTCTAAACGAAGGCCGCTCTTAAAGAGGGGTTTATAATTGGGCCCCGACTCCACTGTGTGTGGCCTTGTCAAGATGCTGCACAGCAGCACCTCGGTGGCGCACCAAAAAAATGGGAAAAAAAAAAGGAGGGAGGGGAGGAAGGGGAAAAGGAAGGGAGGAAGGAAGGGACCCCGAGCCCCACTTTGAAAGGGAAGCAAAGAGAAGAGACCTGTCAATAGGATCAAGCTGACTGTGGCCGTGAAAAGCCTGGCAGCTCCACGCTTAGTGATGCTGGGAAGGGGAAGCAGTGGGAAACCACGGGTCGTTCCGTTGAGATGAAGGCGAAATGACAGCCCCTGAGGCTGGCAGGGTTTGAAAGGAGAACACACAGGAGCCAAAACCTGCAGAGAGACACTTGCAACTTCTCTCTTATTCCCTTTGACAAGACAATGGAGTTTTCTTTCCTTCTCCCCCCAGCCCCCCCTCTCCTTGTTTTTTAAAGTGGGTCCCATAGGGAGAAGCACAGAGTTCTCAAAGGATGAAACAACTGGAGTGATGGAGAGGGGAGGAGAGAAAAGGGAAAGAAAGGAGAGAGGAGTGGAGCTCGGTTCTGCATGGGACTCTGCTTTACTTGGGAGAAGGAGGATGGAGGGAGCTGAGAGGGGCATTGCCCTCCCCTCAGCACAGGATGCGTTGGACTGCCCAGAAGCACCGCTCACTGCCTGTCTGGTAGCACAAGAAGGGGTCACAAACTGGGAGAGTGACACACACCAAAGCAGGATGCAGCCTGAGAGCTGACCCTGTGGTAATCGGGAAGTTTCTTGATTCCTCTGCAGTGGAGCGGTGACAGGTGGAGGCAGGAGAACAGAGTGGGGGGAGCAAGTCCTTCTCCTGAACTGGTTCTGTGTCCATTGGTACCAGTGGGTGAAGGGAGGAAGGTTGAAATTCTATGCTTGCAGCAGACATGAGTGTTAGGGCACTTGGCAAAGTCACCTGCTCCCTCCCAGTCTTCACGGCATGTGAAACTGGGGACACCAGGAAAACGCCAGTAAGGACTGATGAGCTGTGTCCTCTCTGTCCAAGCCTTGTGGGGAGACGAGGTATGGGCAGCCCAGGGTGAATCACGCCTCTAAGGCTGCTCCAGGTTTTAATCATGTTGTGGAGAAACCCTCGTCCCTCCCTTCATCTTGCCCATATTTACCCCAGGAAGAGCTTCGATGAGGACTAAGTGGACCTAATATTGGCCAATACAAAAGAACTCTGGGGGGAAGTTCTTTTCCTGAGTGTTTCTCCCTTAACTACATCTCTGTTCAAGGGGGAGAGCTGACATCTGTCAGAGCTGGTGGTGGGAAGGCTGGGGCAAGCCCATGGCCAAACTGGGATCTGAAGCCTTAGTTTTGGTGGATGTGCGTGAAAAAAATTTTGGAAGCTTTTGACTGTCTCACATGTAAGAAAAATATTGGTATCCCCAAAAGGGAAACAGGAGGAACTCAGAGCTTGGCAAAAAATCCTGGGAAGGACTAATTTTCCAAAGAGTTCACTTAGCCAGAGGATGAAGGAAAGTGAAGGCAGTGAGGTCTCTCTGGAGCCATCTTTTCCATGCTGAGGAGGACATGGATGGAGATGTGTGGTGGGGACACAATCACAGATCTGATCAAGATGAAGGAAGGATTACAGGATCAATTGTAGAAATATCCCATTGTGTGTGGGGGTGTTGGCAGGTGTGAAGGGATGGGTGTGGACTGCAGGAACTAGCAGTGGTCCAAGTAATAAGGAAAGGTATGGAGATGTGAGAAGGCACAGAGGTGTGAGATCCAGGAGAAGGTCAGCATTATTTTTAACTAATGGGCATAAAGTGGAGTTCCATGAGTGACTCTCAGATGATTTTTGTGGGGCTCATGTCTTGGCTACATACAGAGTGATGGCATAAAAGTTGTAGAGTGACTTTGGTCAGAGGGGACCTCAGTGGGTCACCCAGTCCAACTCCTCACCCAAAGCAGGGCCAAAGAGGGTCATAACATTGTCTAGTTGTGTTCTGACTGTCTCCAAGGAGAAGAGACATCAGCTTCTTTGGGACCCAGCCACAGGATTTGAGCACCTTCACAGGGAAACAAATTCCTCTTATCAACTGGGATTTCGCCACGTTCCAGCTTTTCCCTGGTGCCTCTTGTCCTTCCACTGTGCACCTCTGAGATGAGTCTGCTGCTGTATTCCCTACATCCTCCCATTAAGAACATGGAGATGAGACTATGATCTCCCCTTTGCCTACTCTTCTTCTGGTGAACAAACCCAGCTCTTGGACCCTCATCTTACGTCCTGTGCTCTGGTCCTCAATATCAGTGTTATTTGCTGGACACGCTTCTTCCCCTTCATCTCTATTCTAGCCCAGTCCTGAGAGCAGGATCACCACAGTGATCATCTCCCCATCATACAGCACTACATCATGGTGGCTGAGTGATGGCAATGTCCCTTTCTTGAGTTCCAGCCACCATGCCAGATGCTGGATGACTCTAGGGAGGTATTTTCAAGATGGAGTGTGAAGTGGTGAAGCCCTAGTTCTTGAGGGGTAAGTGAGGGAGAAGAAAAATTCGTCTTCTGAGGTTGGGCTGCTTTACACAGTGGTCCCAAGGCAGGCTGGGAGGGGAATGTTGGGACAGAGAACATTTCTGTAAGCAGCACAAGGAACATCAGCTGATTAGACATGCTGTTTTAGGGCACCTCCATGTGCAGAAGCCAGAGAAGTTGACAAAGATGAGGACCATGGACCAGGGTGGATGGTAGACAGAGGCTTTTGATGCTTCTTGCAGGATTTCCTCAGAAAGGCAGGACTCAACCGTTGGGCCACTGCCTTGTTACTCAAAATGGGAAGAAAAACTCCTTAATACCTATGTAGCACTAAGAAGCAGCATTTCTTTATTTCACAGTGCTGGAGGCACGGGGGATCATTCCGCCTATCGTGCATGCCATACGCTGCCCCAACCAAAGCTTATATCACCCGATTATAGACATATTTGTAATTTTCCCTGAATTAATCATACATATTTATTCTAATTCTAAAAACTGATTAGTATTTTTGTGCAGCTATTACACACGGCCTGAGCTTAGGAAAATTCATATGGTGGAGTATGGTGTGTCCTGCCAGTTGCAGAAGAGGTATCCCTTGGTGGGTTTACCTTGAATTCTGCATTCCTTCTGGTTTCAACTGGCCTTCAGACTGCTCTGTCTGTTTTTTGTCTCTTCTGCTGTGTTTCTCCCTACTACTTTCCCAAGCGATTCAGATCGTCCTCATACTTTTCCAGGCTGTCTGGTTCTTCATACCTCTATTGCACAGGCTAGTATTTACAAGGTAACATGACAGCCTGGGTTTTGAAGGATTAAAAGTGACTGACACCAGCAACCTGGTGGGAAGGACCACATGACCACATGTCTGAACACTGAAATCTCACGGCTAGCCCTCTGCAGAGCCATCAAGCAGGAACCACCCATCAGCTAATCTCCAACCACTGGATGAAGGAGGTCAACACCGTAACCCCCATTTCAGAGGCATGGGAACCTAAAGCATGGAGAAGTGAGTTAGTGGCAGGAAGAGAAAGCAGTGTGGGACATCCCCCAAGTAACTTCAGGGACCTACAGGTGAGCTGCGTGCCCACCACCCCTTTGTGGTCAGCAGGGATTAAACTAGGGAGGTCAGTGTGATTTATGTCCTGATTTTTTGTGGCATGCACTCTAAGGATAAGGAGAAAAGTGCTCAAGCCTCCATGACCGCCTCTTCAGCTCTTGGATGGACACCATCATGGTTAGTCAGATATGCTATGCCCCCAGGATACCCTCTTGGCATCACTGCCTGCGTGCTCTGCCTCACTCACATGGGATTTGGAGACAACCAGACTGGTGGGTATGGTATCTCCTCCCTTGGGTCCCCTGGGTCTTATCAGAACAGCAAGAAAGTAAGAAGTGAGCACAACTTTTATCCATATTATACATGGATTATATGGATTATATCCCATAACCATAGGATATGGGATATAATTATTATTATTATTCATAATAATAATTCATAATAATATCATTCAATTATCCATATTATTATGGATTATATCCCATACCCTCTGCCCCCAGCCAATATTCCCCCTGCTCACAGATTGCAGCGGAAGGAAATAATAACTGGTCTGTGGCCCAAGAGGTTTCCCACTTGGTTTTGCTGGAAAAACCACTGTCCTGGGAGAGAGGAGCAGAAGAAGGAGCAGCACACCCATCTGTATCTGGCAGCAGCCAATTACATTTGCTAATTGTGGCTACATGCTCCCCGGGTCAGATCTGGCCCAACATTGAGGCAAGATATTTTGGGGAATAAAAGCTTTTGCAGAATCAGGGGCTTTATCAGTCATTGCATCTGTGCAGTGACACCGAGAAATGGTGACAGAGGTGTTTTTTTCAAGTGAGAAGGGATATTCTTGACTTTTCTGCTCCATCTGTCTTGTCTTCTTAATAGAAGAGATAATGTGGGGTCAAATATGGGATCCACCACAATGCTCCTTTGCTGGTACATTTTCCAGTTGCAACATGGCATCTCTTGTCTGTTCTGGGCTGTGCAGACCCTTCCGAAAGAGATCCAGTGGCAAATTCTAGGCCATACCATGTACCTGCTCTCTGAGTCGTTCATGGATCCTTTGCTCACGGCATCTCAATGCCACCTGCCCAAAGGACCCTGTATGCAGGAGCTACTGGGGAGTAAGACTGAAAGAGATCCTTCACTTTGTACGTGTGGCTGCACAAGAGGTGGAACAGTCAGTGGGAGGTAGGCAAGATCTGTCCGAACAAGGGCCGCTTTAGGACAAGATGAACTATACTCCAAACATAACTCTTTTGGCTAGTTATGAGCCAAAAAAGGGATCTCAGGATGCCTGGATCAGATAAAGATGCTGCAGAAGAGACCTTCACGTGGTGGGTGGTATGTATCCCATGAAGAAGCTTTGGTGTTTCTGTTTCTTTGGTGGTTCTGGAAAGGAAAGGTCCTCTTCCCTAAGGTGCCCTCAAGTGCTGCTTTCGCAGCACTCAGAGCTGACCTATTATATGGTCCTTCCTCATTGCTCAGAGGAGAGAGACGAAATGGCTGATACACGATGTAGGTGCTGATCCTACAACTGGCAGCTGCAAAATGTTCCCTCAGTGTTAATGCCCTTCCT